>NW_027420119.1:0-146337 GCF_009905375.1 Apium graveolens
AGTTGTGTTACATCAGTAGTGATTACCTGAGTTGTTACCTGATTGCTTGATGAACTAACTTCATTTTCCTCAGAATCAGCCATGAGAGCTAAGTTAACATACTCCACATCTTCATTCTCTTCCTCTCCATCAGCTGCCCAATCTTTTTCTTGAGTAATGAAAGCCCTTTCCTTTTGCTTGAGCAGATCAAAATATTTCTTCTTGTAATCTACTTGGTCAAATTTCTTCTTTTCAGAAGTTGGCTTTCTGCACTCACTTGCAAAGTGTCCACTTATACCACAATTGAAACACTTGAAATTTGATTTGTCCACCATGTTCTTATGAGGTTTAGTGGCTCTAGTGTTTTTCTTAAACTTCATCTTTGCAAATCTCCTGGACAGAAATGCAAGATGCTCATCAACACTATCAGAGTCATCTTGACTGGAGTTGTCTTCATTCTCAGCAACTTGCTCTTTTCCTTTGCTTGATTCCTGATATCTTGTACCATCTTTGGAGTTTGATGTAGATCTCACAGTTTCTTGTCTGCATTCCCTCTCATTTTCAGCTACCAATGCAACTGAACTTCCTTTCTTTCTCCCCTTCTCCAATACCTCATCCTGTTCCAACTCTAGTTCATAAGTCTTCAAGATTCCATATAATCTTTCAAGAGTGAAGTCCTTATAATCCTGAGAGTTTCTTAAGGAGACAGTCATGGGTTTCCATTCCTTTGGCAAGGATCTTAAGAATTTAAGATTTGAATCCTTCACCTGGTACACTCTACCATACAGCTTCAATCCATTCAACAGCTTTTGGAATCTGTTAAATGTGTCATTTAAAGATTCATTTTCTTCAAAATGAAAATACTCATACTGTTGAATGAGAAGCTGCATCTTGTTCTCTTTTACTTGTTCTGTACCTTCACACAGCAGCTGAACTGTGTCCCAAACCTCTTTGGCAGTTGAGCAATTTATCACATTATCAAACATATCCTTGTCAAGACCATTAAACAAAATGTTCATAGCCTTCTTATCCTTGTGGACTTCTTCTGTGTCTTCCATTGTCCATTCTGCTCTAGGTTTTGGAATGGATTGACCAACAGCAATTGTGGCCGTAGCAACTGTGGCTACTTTGTGGGGAATGTGAGGACCATTCTCAATACAGTTTACGTAACCTTCATCTTGGGAGAGTAGATGAAGGTGCATTTTCACCTTCCAGTGGTGATAACTGTCTCTGTCAAGAACTGGGATTTTTACTCCAATATCCTTCTTACTCATCTTTGTTAGATTCCAAGATCTTTAAACTCTTTGTTTGTCAAGAGCCTGCTCTGATACCAATTGTTATTTCTAGAGAACTAACAATGAGATTTACAGAAGGGGGGTTAAATGTAAATCTCAAAACTTTTTCAAGTTTTGAGCAGTTTATATAGACTGTGTGTTCAAGATGAACAAGTGTGTGAATTGCTTTAAGCTGATACAGACAGAAATATATTCAAGCACAAATGTAAAGAACACAATAAACCTTTAAAAACTTTTCTGGTGGATTTGTTGTTCCACCAGAGATGGTATTTCAGAAATTCTGTGATCTAAGAATTTGATCACAGCTGCATCCTAGTACAAACTAGATAATTTTTCTCTCAAGATTTTTCTAAACAGCTCTGGAAAAATTCTTATCTAATTACTAGCTACTACTTGGTTTATATATTTCCAAGTTTACAAGTGAAGACAGGGATATATAAAATAATAAAGTAAGATCTCCACTTGTTTCTTCTCCAGTTCACTCCAGTACTTTGTTGACTTAATGTCTCTTTATACTAGAGTAGAACGGCTGCTTTTTCTGATGTTCCTGAAATTAGGCTGCCACATTTCAGTTATCTCTGTTCACCCACGTGCCTCTGTTTGTAGGTACAACTACCACTTATCAACGGTTAATCAACAGAACATCCGTTGAAGCTTTCATCCGTTGATGCATTCATCCGTTGAAGGATGTTATCCGTTGAAGCTTTAGAGACATCCGTTGAAGCTTAGCTTCTCATCCGTTGAAGGTCTTTAAGTCATCCGTTGATACCACTTCATTTATACAAAATTACAAGGCATGAAATATTTACAATTGGCCTTCCTATCTGCATATCTTCTAGTAGTCAACATGACTCATAGTTTCTCTCAACTTCTAAGAATTACATCTTAAATACAGAGACTGAAATATGCTACAACACTAGACTTATTTCTAAGTAAAGCTACACCATCAACGGATAGCCAAAGTGGTCTTATCCGTTGAGGCTACAGACACTGAATTTCTACTTAAGTGTTTTGTTAAAGATATCATCAAACTAATGCACATATATTCCTAACACTAACCATTAAAGGTAAAGAATTCTGTATCACTAGTGATGTTATAAAAGCATGTTTCAAGATTCCTGATAACACTGTGACCTCACCATACACTGACACTGATATAATCAATATGCTTAATTCCATGAACTATGCTCTTTCTACTTCTAAGTTAAGTACATTAGGAGACTGGGCCTTAGGATAGAATGGAGTTTTATGTGTGATGTAGTGACAAAGGTCTTTTCAGGTAAAGTTAGTAATTTTGATTCAGTCAATATCTCCATGCTTAATATGCTCTACATGCTAGTTACAGATAAGTTCTATAATTTCAGTGACCTTGTTTTGTTTGAGTTAGGTTTCAAACTAGGAGAGTTAAATAAGAGAGGTAAGAATGTGTATTATACTAGATTCTTTATGATGTTAGCTAACCATCTCTCTGAGGGTATTGTGCTTGAGAACCCTAACAACAAATTAGATTGTTGGGTTCAAGAGAGAAGGCTCATTACAGATTTGAACAGGGCTAATCATCACAAGGAGGTGCCACTGTTCTATTTCCCTGTAATGGTAGCACCTCAGGTAAGTGAGGTAAGTTCATCTATTCCTACTACTATTCCAACCTCACTAATTTCTTTGAGTTCTAGTGTGGCTATGGCAACTGTGTCAATGACCCAACAGTTGCCTACCCAAGCTACCAAACCTGTAAATATTTTAAAACCCAAATCAAAGAAAGCCCCCTCTGGTATCTCTCAAAAGATGCTAGTTGCAAAATCCACCAAACCACACTGCAGTTTCCCAACAAACTGCAGTGCTTAAAAAGGATAAAAGCTCATTTCTAGCTGCATCCTCCCAAAAGGATGTAGTTATTGAACAAAGCTCTCAACCAAGAGCACAGGCCAAGAGGGTTAGGGACACAAGCTCACCCCAAACTTATGCCAGAAAGAAGAAATCTAAAACCCTTGGGGATGTAAAGGGTACACACACTGTGCAAACTGGTGCTAAAGACACAGTCACTGCACCTTCACAAATTCAGTTTGATGTGACTCCAATAAATATGGAGTCACAACAAAAATCTCTAGTAATAGAAGCACCTCAATCACCAAACTCACCCACAAACTCACTGGATGTGGATATGATAAACACATCAATTCCTGATTCCCCTTCTTTAACTTTGTTGGGGAAGCCAAAATCTAGTGCAAATGAGCATCATCTTTTAGATGATATGTTGGCTCACTTGCCCATTCTTTCAGGTGCTGTTGAATCATCTGTGCCCAAAATATCCTCAATCAGCACAAAGTCCACAATAGTTTCCATTCCTAGTTTATTCATTTCTACTCTCTCGATGGATATCGCTCATCCGTCGAGTAGTGATTGTATCCTGACGGATAAGCTTAACAGCAGTTATCCGTCGGATAGCAAAACCACTCACCCGATGGATATCACTCATCCGTCGAGTATCTTTGTACAACTTCAAACTTCATTTATTTCAAGTGCAGAAGAATTAGTGGTTGTACAGTCACTATTAGGATTGAGAGAGAAGAGTGTTTTGAGTGAGAGTCTGGGTTGCTCCCAGGAAAAAGGAGAGGAAATGAGTGACATTATGCAATCCATTTCTTCAGGATTGGCAAAAGAAAGTGAGAGGAGTCCCGCCTTAGAAGTTGAAGGTGAGGGTGTGAGGGTGGGGAGCCAGGGTGAGACCCTGATGCAACAAAAGAGAGAAAATTAGAGAAATGCAGGTACTGGAGCTATAAGGATGGATGTCATTGCTAGTGAGTCAATGAATGTCCAGGATGCAGACAGGGAGGGACTATCTCAGCAACCTAAAGCTGTTATAGATTCCACCTCCCTTGATGCTGAGGCATTTACTCACCCTGTTCCAGTTTATCAACTTCTAGCTGAACAAGGCAATGACAATGCAGAAAGGATGCTCAATCTGGTGCATACCACACAGTCTATGATAAGAGCTAAGGATGCCATCACAGCTTTGCCCTCTACAGCTGGTGATGTGGATTATGAGACTGGTGGCTCAGCTGATTTCTTTGGTGATGAAAGTGGGGATAGTGAAGATGGAGCAATGGATATAGGGGGAGAAGTAGGTTCCAGTTCAAGATCAGGTATGCCATCATGGGCATTTTCAAAGCACTGTGATGAGCACTAATTAAGACAACCCTGATCCAACTAATCAATCAGACAAATACTGCTCTTCAAACCACTACAAATACCATCACCAAGAAGCTCCTTCAAGCACATCTAGCCTCTCTGCAACTTCAACAAATTCAAGGCTTCTAACATGTTAGGGATGTAAACACCATCAAGGGTGATATTGAGGGGATGAAGAAGGCCATTTCAGAAAAGATGGATTCTAAGCTTCCAGAAGCTACAATGCTTGACATCAAGAGACAATTAAGGAAAAATTCTGATCTTGCAACCAAGATAGATGCCTTGGATACAAGAATGTCAGCCACGGAAGCATCTTTAACAGCCATTCATCTTCATCAAGCCCAAAAGACAGATTTACTTCAAAAACTGGTGGCTGCTTAAACCCCCTCCTCTACTCAACTTGATGATAACAAAAAGGGGGGGAAAGGACCAAGTGAGGGGGAGAAGCTTCAAATTCAAATTAGTAAAGTAATTGTGCCTTCAATTACCATCTCAAAACCATCAGTCACAGACAGTATAGATCTGATAAATACAGCAGCAGCCAAAGTTAGAGCAGCTGAAATGAAGCAGTTGAAGCCAATAAACTGGGAGAAGATTGATGAGAATATAAAAAAGAATTTTGGACTAGTCAAGGAGCCAGTAAGGTCAGCCATCCATCACTCTCAATTCAAGCAAATTTTTTTGAATGAGATGAGCATGAACTATCTGGAAAGGGGGTAGTCATCCTGCATCAAATCTCTAAAGGCTAAAATAATTCTGAAACTAAGGGTGAACTATCCAAAATTATCATTGAAGAACCCTTTGGATACTGTGTATGAGATACCTAAGTCTGATGAAAAGAAGCTTCTGTCAAGGTCAATTGCTTTCTACAAAGATCCAGCTGATTCAGCTTTGAAAAAGAGAATTGCTAAAGTTTTCAGAAATGGGAAAGAAATTTGTGTAGTGGCTGGACACCCTCAATTTGCTGAAGCAAAGAGAGAAGAAAAGGCCAGATTGAAGCAGGAAAAGAAGCAAACTGCTCAAGATACTAAAAAGGCTAAACAAAAAAAAGAGCAAATTACAATCTTGGCCAAGCTACATGCTGTAAATTCATCACAACAAATTCCTGCTCAGCCATCTGAAATCATTGAATCTCAAGATCCAAAGAAGCAAGTTGAACAACAGAAGAAGTCTCCAAGAATCAAGGAATTGGCTAAATGAACCAAAAGGAAACTGGACATTGTTGATAAGGAATTGGAGAATCAGTTTCCCAAGGAATTCACTCCAACTACAACTCAAGCATCAAAACCCTCTGTGGTATTTGAAGATATCAAGGTGGTGGATCCTTACAGGAACATTCATGGTGAACCTATTGTGCCTAAGGATGAGCCAATAGAATGGGAGAACATACCAATTCCTGACTTTAATCTTCCAATCCTTAGCAAGCCAAAGAGAACAAAGTCAAGAGCAGTCAAGAAAGTGAAGTTGTCACCTCTCAAATCCAAATCTCTAGTCAAAGCTCAATCTAAAGTCAATGAAGGAGATTAAATGTACTTGTATGACATCAAGGAGTTTTCTGATCTAAACCTCTATCTAGATGAACTAGATGAAGTGAGAGGAATTGATGTATACAGAAACCTACCTGAAAGGTTAGTGTTCAAGTACAAGGAAGGAAAGGAGATTCAGTGGCCACTTCACAGGATCCTTCAAGAAAGCCAAGATGTACTGATTAAGGTTGATTCATCTTTTAAGAAGAACTTTGGGTTTAATGTTATTGCAAGAAGATTGGTTCTGAAGAAGATTGAAGAACTAAGGAGTGTTAGAGCTAAAGATGCACTCCCAAAGACTCTAATCATCCCTTACACAGAGAGAAGAGTGCATCTAAGGCCCTACTGCCTGATGGAGTTCATGGATGACAAAGGAGTGAGAAGATTCTTCAGATTAGAAGACCAATTGAGCATCACTAGCAATGAGACTCTCTTGGAAATGCAAGAAAATCTAAATCTCTCAGAATCTGATGAACTGGAATTGCACAAGTAGCTCCAAAATCATATTGAAGAAAATAACAGAAAGCTTGGAAAGAGATCCAAACCTTCAAGGAACTAGATAAATCTGCTCAGGCTAGAGGAGCATCTTGAAAATGACTGTGAGAAAACTTTGTACATTTTGTTAATTGAAGCACTTTTCAGTATTATCTACTTTCTTTTAAAGTTGTATTTTTAGGGTGTTTTGTTATCATCAAGTATCTCTTAATTTATGGCTACAATTTCAGTAGACATAAATTGGGGGAGATTGTTGTGTATATGTTGTGTACTTGATGATTTCAAGAACAAAACACCTTGGTAGATTTTACTTAGTGAAAATGTAGCACTCGACGGATAAGGATTATAGTCCCGACGGATAACTCATTTTAGTCCCAACGGATGATGACTTATTATCCATCGAGTGAGTAGCTTATGTAACAATAAGTCTGTAGCACATTTCTGCATACACATTGTTTAGAATCTGTAGTAGTACCTAATTCATGTTGACTGTAACTAGATATGCAGAATAGGTTGATTAATTATACATAGATGATGTCTTGTAATTCCGCATAAATGAAATGAAGTCAAGTGCCTGATTGCTACCCGACGGATAAACAACAATGAATTTGACGGATGATCAACAACCCAACGGATGATCATTAACTCGACGGATGATCTTAAACCCGACGGATAAAGAATTCAAATATCTGTTGACAGTGACAACACAGTCACATGCGTCGAGTGTATGCAAATGGAATTTGTAGCCTATTCAACTGGGTTTTCGAGGACAAAGGAACATTGCCATTTCCATGCTATTATGAAGATATTCAAAGATGTTGGAATAGAGTAATGAAGTAGCATTGTATTAGACTTGATATTTTTTGTTTTATTATCTTGTCTTATTGCTTTGTAATCTTGGTGATATATAAACCAAGAAGCAGCAAATAGAATAGTAACTAAGGAACTAAGAAACCAAGAGAGAAACATTTGTAAGCTGTATTTTTAGCATTTCTCTCATTCTTAGTTGTTATCAATTTGTAAGCAGCTGTGAGCTTTTTGCACACAGAGTTCTCTCCATATATATTATATATCTCTGGTGGAATCATTCAAATCCACCAGAAAGTTTTTAAAGACTCTTGTTTTTAATTACTTGTGTTTTGATTTATTTCAAGTAACTATTCCGCATTCTGCTAATCAATTCACACTTATATATATATATTTGAGTTAGAACATTTTTATTCAAGAAAAAGTTTTAAGAATTTCATTCAACCCCCCTTCTGTAATTCTTGTTACATTGTTAAGGGACTAACAAAGTTTGTGGCTGAGATTATATCTCAGTTTTCACAGTAAAACTATCATTTGAGCACCTCCTTACATATACCCTAAATTCTTTTGTTAAAACATTTTCTAACTTATTTGGTGTAGTTTAGACTTTTGAAACTCTTTTTAACATACAACTACTATTAATATATGACTTATGTTATAGGGAATTTTTTCTAAATAGTTTTATAATTTATAATAATAGCATCATGTTTTAATAATTATTTTCTAACCGTTACTTTCTTTAACTATTTTAAATTAGTCGTTTTTATGTTAGCAATATATAATATTGGCCATAAGTTTTTCATATCTGCACTTATTTTTCAAAAGTTATTCATACATTTCTATTTAATCTCTTATATATATATTACGTTATATAGAGGGAATTTATAGTTTGAGTTGTATACTCTTTATGTATATTTCTATTGTTCATATTCTAAGGATTAGTTGATAAATTAGTGACAACATGATCTTGATGATCATGGAGTCTAGTGCTCTAGGAAACTCATTATTCTAGAAAAATGATTGTTCAAAGAACTGAGGAATTAAGGAGTGGGACTCGAGGAATTTAGTGTTTAAGGCAGTAAACTTGTTAAAGAGATTGTAGAGTTCAGATGAGTTGTAACTCAAGGGGACAAACTGTTCCACCAAGCCGTTTTCAACAAATCTGTGTGGTGAACGAAGATATATTATTGTATTTTGTAATAGTTAATTTCGTCGAGTAATATTACATTCTATTATTGAGCTAGTAAGGGACTGGGACGTAGAACATGGTGGATTAATAGTCGAATCTGACTAAATGATTTGTGCGCTCTCATTTTTTCACTTAAATTTTTGCGTTATTCATAACAGGTTGTCATTTTCGACTGTAACTAGCTTGCAATGCACGTGCATACTTTAGATTGTGCTAATTGAAACTATTTTTGCTGTAATTGTTGACGATATATTTATGTTATTACCTAATGGATGAATAATTTATTTATTTATGTATATGACGTATGTTTGCAATGGTGAATTTGCGAGAAGTAATAAATTATGTTAGTATACATTTTGCCACTTTATAATTCAGTGATATTTGTAATATGGTAATACTTAGAACGTGAAATAAATAAAAGTAATTATGTGTGTCTGATGTATATTAATCACTCTAAATATAAAATAATTATTAATTTATTTTTTAATTATTTAATATGTTTATGTGTTAGAAATGTGATTGATGAGTCATATTATATAAACAATTGCATTACTACTGTAAGTTTACTCACTGAATGACATATGATACTCTCATTCCCAATAACTTTCTATTTTGGGATGTTTCAACATATTGTTAATATTTCCTAAAATAACATATTATCATTATAATAACTCCAAAATTTACCCTCGCTTTCTTAAGTTTTCTTCAACATAACTCATTTTTTTTAATCTCTGTATCCAACAACGATTTTGACAACCTATGGGACGGTGGGATTATATGATATATGCTATAGAATGATTAATAGTGAAGTATAAGTCGTATATATCTGTATAAATAGTTTATTTTCTTTTTTATTTCATTGAATTTAATATAATATTTCGCCATTTCAATATGTTGGAGGATGAGTTTAGATTGATGAAAAATAAGAATATACGAGTATGTGTGTGTGTCCTTATATTAGTTTATATATATGTGTGTGTGTGTGTTTGTGTGTGCACATATTAATAGTACAAAAATTGATAATTATTAATAAATGAATGATGAGGTGAATTAAATATTCTATAGATACTAATTTAGGGTTATAATTATCACATGAATTAATTTGCTAAACAAATCCCCTGATGATGTTAACAACCTATTGGACGGTAGGAGAATATGATATATACCACATAATAGCTAATAGTGAAGTATAAATCATATATTTGTGTATAAATAGTTTGCTTTATATTTTATTTCATATGATTTAATATAATATTTTGTCATTTCATTGTGTTTGAGAGCGATGTTAAATTGATGACAAATAATAATATGAGTATGAATCTATGTATATATGTGTGTATGTGTGTGTATGTACACGTGTGTATATGTATGTATTTATGCATATATGTATGTATGTTCGGATGGATGGATGGATATATGTATGTATGTATGTATGTATATACATATGTATGTATGTATGTATGTATGTATGCATGTATGTATGTATGTATGTATGCATGTATGTATGTATATATGTATATATGCATGCATGCATGTATGTATATTTATGTGTGTGTATGTATGTATTTGTGTATGTATGTATGTATGTATTGAAGGGTTTCGAGCATATAAACGCAAGGGAAACGATGTCAAATTAAATTGGTAGATCATATTATTTACCTTAAGAAGCTTTACAAATTGGTTGACTAATGGAGATCCAAAACTTGTTCAATCACCACGAATCCTGCTCTCGCGATCTACGCTCTATCGGTATCCATACGAATGCTTGAACGCGAAGATTGAATGTGTACTAGCACAAAGTCATTTATTCTTACTCTCTCCATCTTCTCTCTTGGTTTCTCATATGATTCATAATATACCCGAAATACACTTTTATCATTACTCGGTCAAAGGTAACTTTTAATGTAATCTAAGTACTTTAATTCTCATATAAAAATATAATGATTTCAATTCTAATGACCATTACATTATTATCACAGTGAGAATTACTTATGACACAACATACATGTATAATCTCATATTGGGTCTGTCTTGCACCATGTACGTTTACATCTTCTTGTGTTTTTTACTTTAGTATCACTATACCTATGATTAATGAGATGTGATCATCAGTCAACAAACACACCAGTCTTAATACATTATTATTGTCCCTTAATAATAATACTTGACTAGGGACCTTTAGAAATATTGATAATATTCAAATAATCTCATTTCTAAGTCACGTACTTAGAGATATAGAATTCTTATCATATTCTTAGGACATATATTAATCTAACATTTATTTCGCAGTAAATTAAGAATTAATAAATTATAAATGGAATAATCGATAAAACATAAATATTAATAATCCAAATGTCTTAAACTAAAATATCATAGTGTTGTCCAAAGCTGCAAATGAACAGAGCCGTTCGTGAACAAAACTCGGAATCGGCTCATTTAAGTGAACTCGACTCGTTTTCTTAAATGGACCGATAACGAACATAAAAACAATCTCAGATAATTAAACGAGCCGAGCCGAGTTTTTTGTATGTTCGGCTCGGACTCGGCTCGGACTGGGCTCGGACTCGGTAACTTGACTCGGCTCAGATAATTTTTTTATATATAAAAAATAATAAATATTAACTAATCACTTGTATAAAGATTTAAATTTTTTTAATTAAAATTTAATACTTATTTTAAAGTAAAATAATTAATTTAATTAAAATTTAATACATAATTTTAATAAAAAATAAAATAATTAATATCATACATATTACTAGAGCTTGATTTCTTTAACAAATAATTTCTAATAAAATTTAACCATAAATTTTACATCACACTTTTATTAGAGGAGTCTATGATAAATCGACCAAAATTATGATTTCAAACAAATTAAAAGAGTGAGTTGTTAAAATATATTATAATATTATAATATTTTTAAGAAAAAGGATAAAATAATTTTTAATAATTTTATTTCTCGACCACTTAAAGGGGTTTGTTTCTTTTATTTTATTTTATTTCTTTTCTAATCTAAAATAATTTAACTGAAATTTTCAAAAAGTACTAAATCTTTGACAATCGATGTAATAACCATGATTTTTGTAATTATAAATATATATACATTTTTCGTATTTTTAATTATTTGGTTATATAAAAAAATAATATTTTATTATATAGATTAGTTATAAAATATTAAGACGTGTATTTTTATATTAAAAATAAATATTTCTAATTATCCAAAATATTTAAGTAAGGTTAAATATAAAAAAAAAACTGTTTTAGTTTATATGTGCATAATTTTAATGTGATATATATTATTCTATGACTAGAATTTAAAAATAGGTGTAGTTATGTTGTGTATATATATTAGTACGTGTTATGTATATTTGAAAAACTCAGTCAAACACTTCATGTTAACAAATAGATAATGTTTGTTTAAATTTGTGAGCACGTATCCACTAAACCATTGAATCGGAGTATTAGTTGAACCAACTTGTGTATAAATAGTCTATTAGCATATCATTTATCTCTATATAACATCTTCTCTTTTCAGGTACGTTCTATTTCCCATGTTTTTACTTGTGTGTTTTACATGTTTACTGCATACTTCTATATATATATAATTAAATTACATTTTTGTGAACTTATGTATGACTACTCTAATTCACTTGTTATTAGTTTATTTTATTATTTAGTTTCACGGTTATGTGTATAACACTATAGTTTACTTAATTTAATCATTTAGTTTGATGTTGATTATTAAATGATTTAGTTAACAATCACCATTTTTTTGTAAATATTTAATGCATGAATTTATGTTTATAATTAAGTGTTTTGTGCATGCATAATAATTCATATGTTATATGTTAAATATATGTTTGATTTAGATATGCATTTAGATTAGTGCACCAATTAAATATATGCTCATTTATTAAATTGGTTATACTTATTTTGTATAATGATATTTTAACACGTAAGGTTATGAAAATTTTATACACCAATATTTATATTTTGTCCACTTGCATAATCCTAAGCATATGTTACCTATTTTATTTATCTTTGTTATTTTATTTTAAGGATTATATAGATGATAAATATTAAACGTACATCCATTTTATTCTGAATTTAAATATTTTACATAGACTTGATTTATTATTATTATTATTATATATAATGTATTTAAGTGTTGAGTATTTTTATTGGTCGGTATACTATTTTGAACTATTATATGAGAATGGTCGTATTTATATGTCAATATGAATTTATTTTGTTACTTGTAGTGACATTTAATTGTTATTGTGGGTTAAGTTTTATAAAGTTAAAGTTTTGTTAGCTTAGTGGCATACATAAGTTAACATTATGATTATTTAATTAAGTATATATGTATTTATGTCTAGGTTCATTTTGGCAACATAATTTGGGAGATATTGCTATTAAGGTAAGTTAACTCTTCACACTTTATTTTATTTTAAAATCTTTTAAATATTTTTGCACTGCTTTTGTTTTAAAATTTATAGATCAAGTACCCTGTTTTAGAAATAAGAATTCCCAGTGAGCTCTGACTTTTGAACCAGTTAGTAATTGCGTATAGTTCCGGAACTAGCCTTTGATACCTTACTAGGGAGTGCTACTTATGATGCCTTCGGGAGCGCACACTCTATGATACCTTAGTAAGGGGCACATTATTGACATAAATTATGAACTTTTGATACTGTGTCACCAGGTATTTGTGGCCTTAGCGAGCTGTGGAATTTTATATCTTATGTCATATGGATTTTGGAAAATGATTTTTGTTTTATAAAATTCTGATACTTGATCCACTAGTGTAGAATTGTTTTCTTGCTGGGCTCTTGGCTCATTACTCACAAATTTTCAGGTGCTTAGCTTTTGCGACATCTTAAAGGTGGATGCTTTGGAACAATATTTTAGTGATTATGTTTGTATTGGAGCTGCGTCTCCCAAGATTTGCTTTATTTTCAGCTTAGATGATTTTATTTCTGTCTGGGATTTTAGAATTTTATGAAAAACTAGAAACTTATTCTTATTATGGATTTAATTTGGAGTTTTAGCTGAATATTTAAGTATAACTATTTTCTGAAAAGTTGAGGTATTACAATCGACATCAACAATTTAAAAGTAGCCCGCAAGGGTTGGCTCAGTTGGTTAAAGAGGGGATAACTATCCTCTTGGTCACAGGTTCGAATCCCACGGGAGAAGAATTAATGATTATGCCTCCTGAGTCAGAGCATGTCACTTAAATGCGGTTTACCTTGGTTCACGTGGTTTGCAGGCTATTGCGTGAGCCCGTAGGGTTTACCCAGTATGCACCCGAAGGGTAGCGGCTGCGGGTTACCTACGATAAAAAAGGTACTGTACGATTTCTTAAGTTATGAATGTCTCAATAATTTAAAATAAAATTGATTTTGTTCTTAAAACTCGACTTGTGAAATAAATTGATAAAATTATATGGATTAACAAACAAGTGTTAATTGTAAGTGTGCGTGCATAATTATAACATGAAACTAGTATTTGATCTCCATATAACTTATAAAATTTTAAATTATACCTTAAGCTTGGTTGATTAACAAATATATGTGAACTATTAGTGGATAACTCGATTTAGCTCGAGTTCGGCTTGGTTGGGTTGTTCGTGAGAAAAATCATGTTCGGCTCGACTCGGCTTATTTATAAACGAGCCGATCGTGAATATTTTTTTGGCTCGACTTTTAAACTCGGCTCGGCTCGTTTTAAGAAAACTTCTGCTCGGCTCGGACAAAACTCTACTCGGTTATGTTCGTTTGCCGCTTTGGTGTTGTCTCTAGGGCACAAACACTAACATGTATGTATTTATATATGTATGTATGTATGTATGTATGTACATATGTACGTATGTATATTTACATGTATTAATCTATATATATATATATGTTTGTGTGTATGTATTTACTGTATGTATGTATTAATGTATGTTTGTATGTATGCATATATTAATTATACATAATTAATAATATTTAATATATGAATGATGAGGTGAATTAAATATTATATAGATATTGATGTAGGGTTATAATCGTCATATTAATTAAATTGCTCATCAAACCTCTCTGTTGTTGTATTATATATATAATAGATAGATATATAGCTATTAATATAGGGGTATAATTGTCATATGAATTAATTTGCTCAACAAACCCTCATGGCGATGTTTACAACCTATGGGATGATGAGAGTACATGATATATGTCACATAGTTATTAATAGTGAAGTATAAATCGTTTATTTTATTTTTTATACTATCTAATTTAATATAATATTTGTCCATTTCATTGTGTTGGAGGATGATATTAAAATGATGTAAAATAATAATATATGAGTATGTATCTATGTATGTATATACATGTTTGTATATGTGTGTGTATGTATCTGTGTGTGTATGTGTGTGTGCATGCATGTGTGTATGCCTGCATGTATGTATTTATGTATGTATGTATGCATGCATGCATGCATGTATATATTGTATCCATGCATGCATGTAATACTATATGTATGTACATATTAATTATAAAATAATCAATAATTTTTAATAAATGAATGATGAGGTGAAATAAAAATTATATAGAAATTAATGTAGGGATATAATTGTCATATTAATTAAATTACTTATCAAACCCCTGATGTATTATAATAGGTAATACATTTATAAAAAATAAATTATTATTAAATAAAATCAAAAATGAAATATATTTAGTCATTAATACCAATTCACTCCCTTTCTTTATTCCTGCATTTATGAACACATATTGTATTTATATAATATATATTTACTATTGTCTTTTTATGCATTTTCTTTATTTTTTAGAAAGCACATATCAATTATATTACACAACGTTGATATTGTATCTTATACTTTTAACATTAGACAAAACTAGCTTTATAACCCGTGCGAGGCACGGACATGCTCTATTCTGTAAATTTTTAAAATTTGTATACATGCTTGTTAATTAGATATATAACATGTTGTGACTTGTGAGAAGTTAGTTTTGTGTGTACAGTGACCTCTATTGTAAGTATGAATTTCTTCGGTTTGTATATTCTATAACCCGTGCGAGTCAAAACCCTTTTTAAACTCATGTATAGGTCGTGTTTATATTACATAAATGAAGTATATGTTATTTGTGAGATTATCATTTTTCTAATTTTGGATCAAATAATAGATGTATAATATTCATAAATTATGTAATTTGAAGTGTTATAAATTTTAAAATTTTACAATTGGTGCCAACGAGTATGAAAATTCATAATTATTTTACAAGATCATGTTAATCGATTAAGAAAAAATTAGTTTATTTGCTTTAGTCGCCTTAATTTCTTATTTTGGGTTTGCCGTATTCACCGTAGCGATTGTCAGACTTTTTCGCCACACATGTTGAAAATGCGAATGATTTTTTTATAACAAAAATAACTACTGTATTTTGTTAAAAGTGAGATAAATGAGTTACATGATTGTTGATTTTGACAGAAGTATATGTTGTGAGACCGATGATCTAATGAACCGGAAGTATATGTCGTAATATTAATGATTCTCGAGTTTGTTCAAATATTTTTCTTATCGAAAGAAAAGTTCTATATTTATTATATCTACATACATTTGAAATTTTTTACCTGTACATCACATTTACCCTTAAAAATTTCAGTATCATCTTCGTTTATATTTTATTTTCACCATTTTATGATAACGATGCTTTATTATAATAGTTCCTTGTATTATCATAATAAGATATATATATATATATAGGGTCTTACTCCATTGAGAACCTTTTTTTGGTGAGATATGAGATTTAATCTCAACATCAAAATTTCAATTTATCTCTAATTTAAACCATTTAGTTTAAATCTCATCATCTTTTCCAACCACCATCTCTTCCATCTTCTTCTTTCTACTTACCACCCACCACCACCTCTAACAAACAGCAACCACCATTTCTAGCCACCACAACCACCGGCAACCACCACCACCTCCGACGACCACCAGAAAATCACCAGCGTCAAATCAAAAATCACCACCGGAAAATCAAAAATCACCACCCGAAGATGAAAAATTACCGTCGTCCAACGAAAATCACAACACTCAGCCACTATTTATTTCCACCAGCTTCATTTATCAACTCCAACAACTGACATCGTAACAAAATCACCATCCATTAATTTAATCTAAATCTTAATATACTTTCCCTCTTTTGTGACTAATTCCACTGCACTAGCTATCCCCACGTCGTTCACCATCTCCAACAACTATTTCTGTCAGCCTACATATTACTAACAGTTAACCAAAATCACCAGATTTTAATATAAATCACCACAATAAAATGAAATCACCTTTGACCACCATATCAGGTCATCTACAAAACACCATTATCTTAACAAAATCACCACAATCGAATATTAGTTATCGAAGTTAAAACCACCAAATCACAATCACAGTCACTACCACACTGCTACTCCATCAAACAACCACGAACGCCATCGTCAACACCTCTATCAGCAAAACCCAAATTCAATAAATTCATCGTTGTATCACCAAAAATTTAAAACAAATGACAATATGTTTAACATAAATCACCGAAAATTTCTCAAGATTTGTCATTACCACACTGTTAAGTGGCATTCATGTCCACTCAGAATGCCCTATAAAGGCTTGAATTGGTGTTTTGTACTCGAGTTTTTTGTGTTTTTGATACGTTTTTGTAGTGTTTTGCATTTCAGGTGTAGATAAAAGAATGAGGAGATTTAGCATTGTTTTGGTGCCAAATCGGTGCTAGGAAGGTGTCCTGGATGTTGCTCGTGAATCGCCATTAAAAACCATCCAAGAAAACAAGAAAATGAATTTTCTCCAGAAGGTCAGCGCGCCCGCGTTGTGATAGCGTGCGGCCGCGCTAGATGGACAGAGACACAGTGCGCCCGCGCTGGGACAGCGTGCGGCCGTGCCAGGACGAAACTGAAGAATCCTGTTTTGAGTAGAAGATTGATTTTCTGGGCTTCTAGATTGATTGGGCTGCTTTATAAAAACTATCTAAGGTCGTTTTTAATAACGGAGACTAAGGAGAAGACAACGAGAAGAGCTAGGAGCACAAATACAACCAAGGTGAAGAGGATCTAGTTTATTCTTGTGATTCTTTGTTTTAAGTTGTGATCTTGAATGCTAGTTTTCTTATTTGTCGAACCTATTACTCTTGATTACATACTTTGATTATTATTCAGTTTATAAAGACTTAGTTTATTATACCATGCTTTCATCGGAACCCACGGTG
Source organism: Apium graveolens (assembly GCF_009905375.1). Taxonomy (NCBI): domain Eukaryota; kingdom Viridiplantae; phylum Streptophyta; class Magnoliopsida; order Apiales; family Apiaceae; genus Apium; species Apium graveolens. The sequence goes on from NW_027420119.1 coordinate 17,768, forward strand.
ATGATGAGTTCGGTTATGAACTAATCATTATCGTGGGGTATCTAACGGATTTACTTATGGATTTCAATAGTTAATTTGTTTCGATACCTTAGTGTGTGGTGATTGTATGATATCCTAGTATTGGTTGTGCTTATTCGTCTTATAGGCGTCGTAAAATTGTAAGATAGCATGTTAATCCCTATTGAAATGAAAGTGAATATAGGGGTTTAGAACTTGCCATGCTAGCATAGGTTCATATATTTGTTACGCATGATTCATAGGTAATTTTAACCATCTTACTTGCCCTATATAATCATGATAGATAACTTGCACATTATATTGTTATGTTTTCAAATTCTATAGACATATAGGGTCTCAATATAATTGGTGTCTATTCAGCTTCTATCTCTTTTGTGGATGTCTGGTAGTAGGGTATTCGTACAACGAAAGTTGGCGCTTACTAGTTTCGTGTTTTCCTGATAAGTTGTCATCACCATTGCATGCTAAGGTTAAGAACAAAGGCTATTGAATGAAGTAGTAATGAAGTTAGAATCCCATATTTGTCTCATATAGTAAGTCAAACCTTTTAATCTCCTAGTTAATTGCATCTTAGTTAATTAGTTGTAACAATCTCAACTTGTTATCATCTTAGCATTGAATAATAACCATATCATTGTTGCATAAGTACAATAATTTAAATTAACCTAAACCAGTCTTTGTGGGAACGAACTAGAAAGAATTCTATATTACTTGTGAACGCGTATACTTGCATGAATAGTAGTGCATGTTTTTGTCCTAACAAGTTTTCAGCGTCGCTGCCGGGGACTCGGTGGTAATTTTTAGTTTATGTGCTTGACATCAGTGGTCGTTAAAGTTCACTGACTCAGATATTTTACTTACTTGTTTACTTCTGGCTTTTTCAGGTACTCTAGAGAGCGTTTATGCTAACACCTTCTCGATCTCGAAAGAGACACACTGGATAAAGCGGAGGAAGAAGTTTTAGTAGAGGAAGAAGTTCTTGTTGAGGAGGAGAAAGTTGAAGAAGAAGCTCTTGTTGCAATGGGTGAACCAGAAGTGAATATAAAGGCTTTGATGGACTATTCTCAACCGAAGATCAATGATATTCAGTCTAACATTGTCAGACCAACCATCGCGGCTAACACTTTTGAAATCAAGGCTAGCACGATTCAGATGGTGCAAAACTCGGTCCAGTTTGGGGGTTCTCCGACTGAAGATCCCAATATGCATATTATAGATTTCATCGAGATCTGCGACACTTTCAAATTCAATAATATTTTTGAAGATGCTATTAAGTTAAGGCTTTTCCCATTCTCTCTGAGGGATAAAGCTAAGTGCTAATTGCATTCTCTACCACCAGGCTCAATCACCAAGTGGGAAGATCTTGCTCAGAAGTTTCTCACTAAATTATTTCCTATGGCGAAGACAACTGCAATCAGGAATGCTCTTACTCAATTTGTATAGCAATCGGGAGAATCTTTGTGTGAAGCTTGGGATTGTTATAAAGAGATGCTTAGAAAGTGTCCTCGTCATGGGATTCCTGAATGGATGATCATTAACTGCTTTTATAATTGTTTGGGTACGAGTTCTAGACCATGCTTGATGCAGCATCAGGTGGAGCCTTATGGGCTAAGAGCTACGAGAAAGCATATGATTTGATTGAACTGATGGCTGCTAATGAACACCAGAACCCTTCTCAGAGACCGACTCAAGGCAAGGTAGCAGAAATTCTGGAGGTAGATGCAGCTACTGCTATAGCTGCTCGACTTAAGGCTTTCACGATGAAGGTGGATTCTTTGGCTAATTAAAGAGTTAATCAGATCACTAGTGTTTGTGAGCTTTGTGCTGGTGCCCATGAGACAAAGCAGTGTGCTATTTCTAGTAAATCAGCTCAGTTCGTGAGCAACTTTTAGAGGACGCTGCAACCAGTTCCAGCCACCTATCATCCCAACAACCGCAATCATCCTAACTTCAGCTGAAGCAACACTCAGAATATGGTGCAACAGCCTTATCAGCAGTATGCAACAAAGCAATACAACCCTCCTGGTTTTCAGCAACCGAAATATGCACCAAGACAACAACTCCAACTACAATAATCTAATGAAAAATCTGAATTGGAGGAGTTGAGGCTCATGTTCAAGAGTCAAGTGATTTTTATTAAGACCTTGGAAAATCAAATTGGTCAGATTTCCAATGCCTTGCTGAATCGAAAACCTGGTACACTCCCTAGTAACACAAAAGTTCCAGGAAAGAAGGAAGCAAAAGAGCAGGTTAGGGCAATTACATTGAGGTCTGGGAAGGTTGCAAGCCAAGAAAAATCTCAAGTTTCAGAATCTGAAGATGTAGATGAAGAAGAAGTACAGAAGGAAGCAGAAGTGGAAACAAGGAAGAAAATTGTGGAACACACTCCGCCTGAGGGTAATACAGGGGAGAAACAAGTCTATCATCCACCTCCTTTTCTTCAAAGGCTGTAGAATCGAAAGTTGGATAAGCAGTTTGCTAAGTTTCTGGAGGTGTTCAAGAAACTTCATATCAATATACCTTTCGCTGAAGCTTTTGAACAAATGCCTAGCTATGTGAAGTTCATGAAAGGTATTCTCTCTCAAAAGGTGAAGCTCGATGACTTAGAGACCGTTGCTCTCACGGAGGAATGCAGTGATGTGCTGCAACATAAATTGCCTCCGAAGCTTAAAGATCCTGGAAGTTTCACTATTCCTTGCACCATCGAAAAAGTGTCATTCGAAAAATGCTTATGTGACTTGAGAGCTAGCATCAATTTGATGCCTTTGTCTATCTTCAAGAAGTTGGACTTACCTTATCCAAAGCCTACTTATATGTCCTTGCAGTTGGCCGATCGTTCTATTACATATCCACGGGGCATTGTGGAGGATGTCTTGATCAAGGTGGACAAACTTATCTTTCCTGCTGACTTTGTAATTCTTGATTTCGAGGAGGATAAGAAGATTCCCATAATCTTGGGAAGACCATTTTTGGCTACAGGCCGAACCTTGATTTATGTGCAGAAGGGTGAGCTCACTATGCGAGTACTGGATCAGGATGTGACTTTTAACATATTCAATGCCATGAAATTCCCTACTGATAATGAGGAGTGCTTAAAAGTAGAATTGGTCGATTCTATGGTTACTTAAGAACTTGATCAATTGTTAAGGTCCGATGCCTTAGAGAAGGCCTTGTTGGGAAATTCAGATAGTGAAGATGATGAAGGTGATGAGCAGTTGCAATATTTGAATGCTTCTCCTTGGAGTGAAGGCTGGATATGTCGTTTGAATCTCTTGGATTGGAAGAACTAAAAAATTCTCCAAAGCACTGCAAGCCATCTATTGAGGAAGCTCCTACACTCGAGCTTAAACCTTTGCCTGAACACTTGAGGTATGTGTTTTTAGGTGATGCATCTATTTTTCCTGTTATTATTATATATGACCTTTCAGGTAGTGATGAGGAAAAGCTCTTGAGAATTCTGAGAGAGTTCAAATCGGCAATTGGGTGGACCATAGCAGATATCAAGGGAATTAGCCCTTCTTATTGCATGCATAAAATTCTACTAGAGGAAGAAAGCAAGCCAACTGTTGAGCAGCAGAGAAGGCTAAATCTGATAATGAAAGAGGTTGTGAAGAAGGAAATTCTCAAGTGGCTAGATGCATGGATCATCTATCCTATTTTTGACAGTTCTTAGGTGAGTCTAGTTTAGTGTGTGCCAAATAAATGAGGTATCACAGTGGTTGCTAATGAGAAGAATGAGCTCATTCCTACTCGAACAGTCACGGGGTTGAGAGTTTGCATGGATTACAGGAAGCTGAACAAGACCACGAGGAAGGATCATTTCCCTCTTTCTTTCATTGATCAGATGCTTGACAGGTTGGCTGAGCATGGGTACTATTGTCTTTTGGATGGTTATTCGGGTTATAATCAGATTTGCATCGCTCTAGAAGATCAGGAAAAGACTACCTTCACTTGTCTGTTTGGTACTTTTTCCTTCAGAAGACTTTCTTTTGGTTTGGGTGGTGCACCTGCCACATTTCAGAGATGCATGATGGCCATTTTTTCTGACATGATTGGTCAGAATATGGAGGTGTTCATGGACGATTTCTCTGTGTTCAGTGATTCTTTTGACGAGTGCTTGCAAAATCTTGGCGCAGTTCTTAAAAGGTGTGTTTAAACCAACCTGGTTCTCAACTGGTAGAAATATCACTTTATGGTACAACGGCATTATTCTTGGGCACAAGGTCTCTAGTAAAGGTCTTGAGGTGGAAAAATCCAAGGTGAGGGTAATTGAAAACCTTCCTCCACCAGTTTCTGTTAAAGGAATCCGCAGTTTTCTTGGCCATGCGGGTTTCTATAGGCGGTTCATCAAGGACTTCTCTAAAATCTCAAAACCGTTGTGCAATATTCTAGAGAAAGATGTCCCTTTTAAGTTTGATGATGAGTGTCTAGCTTCTTTTGAGAGCTTAAAGAAGAGTTTGATCATGGCACCTGTCATAACTGTACTCGATTGGAATGAGCCTTTTGAGATGATGTGCGATGCAAGTGACTATGTAGTTGGAGCAATTCTTGAGCAGAGGAAGAACAATATATTTAATATGGTCTACTATGCTAGTAAAAGCCTCAATAGTGCTCAACTGAACTATACTACTACTGAGAAAGAACTCTTAGCCATTGTCTATGATTTTGAGAAGTTTCGATCTTATTTTCTTGGGACGAAGGTGACAGTTTTCACTGATCACGCTGCTATTCGCTATCTTATCTCGAAGAAGGACTCGAAGCCTAGATTGATTCGATGAATTCTTTTGCTTCAGGAGTTTAAGTTGGAGATCAAGGATAGAAAATGTACTGAAAATCAAGTCACTGATCATATCTCTCGGTTAGAAGATCTGAGTATGACTTCACAGGATAAGACATTGATTAATAAGTCTTTTCTCGATGAGCAGTTGTTTGGGGTGCAAGAGGAAGAACCATGGTTCACAGACATTGTGAACTACCTTGTGAGCAATATTATGCCTCAAGATTTGTCTTCTTCTCAAAAGAAGAAGTTTCTTCATGAGGTGAAGTGGAACATGTGGGATGAGCCATTTTTGTTTAGGCAAGGAGCTGACCAAATCATTAGGAGATGTATTCCGTATAACGAGATTGAGGGTATCTGTTAGGGCGAAAACACGAGCTAAAATTACACGCAAGTATACGCGTTCGCAAGTAGTATAAGATATAAATCAGATTCGTTCCCACAGAGACTGGTTTAGGTTAAGTTCAATTTATGCACCTATACAACAATGATATGGTTATTATTCAATGCTAAGACGATTAACAAATTGAGATTGTTTTTAACTAAAATTAAGCTAACAATTATAACTAAGAGAATAAAAAATGGTTGAATTAATATATATGACAAACATGGGATTCTAACTTTATTAGATACTTCATTCAATAGCGTTTTCGTTCTTAACCTTAGCATGTAATGGTGATGACACTAATCTGATAACACGAAACCGATAAACGCCAACTTTCGTTGCACGAATATTATACTACCAGACATCCACACAAGAGATAGAAGCTGAATAGACACCAAGTATATTGAGACCCTATATGTCTATAGAATTTGACAACATAACGGTTTAATGCACAAGTTATCTATCATGATTATATAGGGCAAGTAAGATGGTTAAAATTACCTACAAATCATGCATAACAATAACGCATGAACCTATGCTAGCATGGCAAGTTCTAAATCCTTAAATTCACTTTCGCTTCATTAAGAATTAAAAAATTATCTTATAAGTTCATGACGCTCATAAGACGAATACGTACAACCAATACTAGGCTATCATACAATCACCACACACTAAGGCATCGAAACAAATCAACTAAAGAAATCCATAAATAAATCTATTGGAACCCTACGATAACGATTAGCCCATAATCGGACTCATCATCAACGTGGGTTCCGATGAAAGCATGGTATAATAAACGTAGTCTTTATAAACGAATAATAAACAAAGTACAAAACAAGAGTATAGGTTCAAGAATAAGAAAAGTAGCATCCAACATTACAACTTAAACAAAGAATTACAAGTTAAAACTAGGTCTTCTTTGCCTTGGTTGAATTATGCTAAAACGGTCTTCTTTTCTCCTTCTCCTTGTACTCTCGTATGTCTCTCCATGAAAAATGAGCTTATTTATGTATATATAGCAGCCTCATGCAGAGTAGAAGTCTTCTGGATCAAAAGCCCAATAGAATCAGGGTTTCTGTTCTCAACCTGGCGCGGGCGCGCGCTTGACCAGCACGGGCGCGCTGAGTTTCTAGACTTCGGGCGCGGGCGCGTGCTATCACAGCGCGGGCGCGCTGACCTCCTGTATAAAAATCTGACTTCTTCATTTTCCTTGCTGATTTGAGCCGGTTTTCCAAGAGCTTTTATTCCAACACCGTCTGAACACTAAATTAGCATCAAAACAATATTAATTCACCTTATCACCTGGAGAATGCCTGAAAATGCAAAAACACTAGAAAACACATTAAAACACCAATAATTTGAGTACAAATGCACCAATTCAAAGCTTTACGGAGCATAATAAAGTGTCATAAATGCCACTCAACAGTATCTTGTGAGACTGTCATTCGACTGTTTATGGAGGCCACTATGATGGAGAGAAGATAGCAGCTCGTATCCTTCAAGCGGGATTCTTCTGGCCTACATTGTTTAAGGATGCGCATCAGTTTATTTTGAAGTGTGATCGCTGCCAACATGTTGGTAATATGTCCAAGAGGGATGAGATGCCTCTTAATGTGCTTCTCGAGGTTGAGGTCTTTGATGTTTGTGGAATTGACTTCATGGGGCCATTTATCTCATCTTGCAATAATCAGTATATCTTGTTGGTGGTTGATTATGTGTTGGAATGGGTTGAAGTCTAGGCTTTACCGACGAATGATGCAAAGGTAGTGCTTAAATTTCTTCATAAGCAGATATTCACAAGATCTTGGACTCCAAGAGTCATAATCAGTGACGAGGGATCGCATTTCTGCAATCGCAAGTTCACTGCTATGATGCAGCGATATAATATGAATCATTGCATTGCTACAACCTACCATCCTCATACTAATGGTCAACCTGAGGTATTTAACAGAGAGATCAAACGTATTCTAGAGAAAGTTGTATGTCCATCAAGGAAGGATTGGTCTTTGAAGCTAGATGAAGTTATGTGGGCGTATCGAACAGCATACAAGACTCCGCTAGGCATGTCACCATTTTAGTTAGTTTATGGTAAGGGATGTCATTTGCTTATGGAGCTATAGCACAAAGCGCATTGGGCTTTGGAGAAAATAAACCTTGATATGGATGCAGCTGGTAAGAAAAGGATGCTTCAATTGAACGAACTCGATGAGTTTTGACTTCAAGCGTATGAGAACAACAAAATGTACAAGGAGAAAGTTAAGAGGTGGCATGATAGGGGTCTAGTGCTAAAATCATTTGTGTCGGCAACAAGTTCTTTTATTCAACTCTCGTCTCCGTCTTTTTCCTGGGAAGTTGAAGACAAGATTGTCAAGGCCGTTTGTCGTCAAAACAATGTTTCCAAATGGAATGGTGGAGATTTTTGAGAATGAACCAGGCCAAGCGTTCAAGGTGAATGGACAGCGGTTGAAGCATTACGATGGAGATACGTCAAACCTGGAGGTGGTTAGTGTCGTTTTGTTGTCCACTTGTTTTCGAAAATTTTATGTTAAGCTAGCGACGTAAAGCATGCGCTTCTTGGGAGGCAACCCAAGTTTGTTGTACATTAGTAGATAGAGGAAGAAGAAAACAAGAAGAAAACTACAAAAATATAAAAAAAATGAAAAATTTCAGTATCAACTACAGTAGCACGGCGCGCCCGTGCCGAGAAGCGGGGCGGCCGCGCTGAAAGTCCGGTAGCTACGCGCTCCCGCGCTGGTATACGGGGCGGCCGCGCTGGAGTTCCAGTAACACGGCGCACCCTCGTTGCCAGGCGGGGCGGTTGCGCTGGCTCACTGAACCTGAAAAAAATAGAAAAACAAAAATTCAAAATAAAATCACATCACAGCCGAATTTCCCTCTCCCACCTTCCATATTTCCCTCTCCAAATCAGTTTTAATCACCCCATTACTCCCATTATTACCATAATCAATTCCCACTTCTTTTCCAAAACTAATTCCTAATTCCTTATATATACATACACTTATACACAATCTTCTCCATCACTTCTCAATTCTCAAACCTAAATCTCTCTTATAAATTTCTATTTTCTTGCAACTTATTCACATTAAAATGGCTCACAAGAGACAAAGAACCCAAGTTAGGAGCAGCACCACCAATTCTTCAAGTGTTAGGGGTGTGAGCCCTAGGTTTTCTACTCTGGAGGCTGAAGCGGAGTATGCGAGGCTGTTGACGAAGCCGATTGCGAAGGAGAGGGGTTTTCTGCCATCGGGTAAGGATGGTAAGTTGCTTGAGATGATTTTGGAGATGGGTTGGGTTGCTTTTTATAAGACGCCTGCTGCTGTGCCCATGAGTGTTATTCGCGAGTTTTACACGAATGCGAAGGCGGATAAGAATGGTTTTACAGTGGTGATGGGGTTGACGGTGGATTACAGTGCTGAGGCTATTCGGAGGGTTATCAATCAACCCAAGAGGAGGCCAGAGTAGGAGGATTGGAATGCTAAGACGGAGGATGATTTTAACTTGGACTTGATTGTTGCTACGTTGTGTGTGCCAGAGACTCACTGGAAGTTCAAGAGGGGCATGAACGAGTATGCCACTTTCCCTTCCTCGTGCATGAAAAGGTTTGCACATGCATGGGATTCTTTTATTTGTGCAAATATCATGCCATCTTCTCACGTGCATGATGTTTCTGTGGATCATGCACGGTTATAGTGGGGGATTCTACAGGGAGATTATGTGGATCTCGGGTTGGTGATTTATCAGGGTATTCTGAGGTTTCTGTGAGGCAGCACTATGGGCTCTATTCCCTATACGTCCATTGTGACAAAGCTGTGTGTGGCGGTTGGAGTTCATTGGCCCGCACACGAGCAGCTTCAGCTTTCTAGTGTCCCTATTGATAGTTCTACGCTTTTGAGTATGCAGGAGTGGTACGGTGGGAAGCCTGATGAAAAGGGGCTTGGTTATTCATATGATCACTTTCCAGGTGGACGGCCACGACTCAGGCCAGCAGAGTAGCTTGGAGACATCAGTGGGGTGAGGCCGATCCTTCACAGTCGCAGCAATAGCAGCAGCAGGAAGCAGATGACAGTGCTGGTTTGGGTTCAACGTAGTATAGGCGCTTGATGAGGAAGATGGATGCGATGCATGACATCCTTAGTAGGTTTGCACATGACCTTACCCAGGCATTGGGGACTGCATTCAGAGCCACAGAAGTTGACATCCAGTGGCCATTATTTGGTGAGGACTCTGTGTACCCGCCTCCTGACACTCCCGATACTCCGCCCGTTGAGGGCGATGATCCTGATTCCGAGTAGGTATGCCTGATTCCTTACTATTACCTTCACTGAGGACAATGAATATTTTAAGTTTGGCGGTGGTAGTTAAGGAATATATTTGTGTGTATCCATTTAGTTGTATATTCATGATAGTTTAGTTCATATAGTTGCATATTTGTCATGTCATGTAGTTTTATTTTATTTTATTTTATTTTGCATGTTAGTATGTTGCATATAGTTGCATGTGCATTATAACATGATCCCTTAGGTTAATTTTCTGATTGATTGCTGATATTGATGCAAGTGTAGTGATGTCGTATATAGTGCTGTTAAGTCCTATCGAGTTCATTTGCATGCTAGAAATAATAAAATTTCACTAAGTCTTATAGGTTGCTTGCGTGCTAGATCATGATCATGGTTGTTTGTTTGTCGAGGTTTAATCACATGTTTATATTTAGAATTTAGGATATTCTCTTAATGACAATATAACATGGATTTTTAAAAATTAGAGGAAAATATTAGATTTCATTGCAAGTTATTGTGGCTAGGTGTCAAATGGCTAGTAGCCGGTTCATTTTATATGAGGAGTCTAGGGTTGAGCGAGATGGAGTGAAACACAATCGTTCAAAAATCATGTGAAAAAATAGAAAGAAAAAAAAGGAAAAAGAAAGAAAAAGAAAAAAATATGTGTTATGTATAATTGATAACGAGTGGGCTCTTTAATACTCGAGTTATTAAGTTCTTAGAGGACTTTGTGCCTAGTGACCTAAGGCTTTTATAGTCTGGGATCCACAAACCTAACGTTCGCTACATCGGTATTATTGTATAAATCTTTTATGAACCTCACTCATTACACGATCAAATAAGCATATTTGTGATTGTTTATGTGTTATAAATAAAAGCATAAATCCATGTAATAACTCCGATAAGAGAATTGAAGTGTTTTTAGTCATTTTGAGTTTAGCATTTATTCTATTTATAACCTTGTGATTACCTTGATAAGTAGTGAGTCATGGTTATTGATCTAGTTGCAATAGTATATCTGTTAAATAATTGCACACACACACACGTTTCTGGCTTGTGAGTTAGTTTATGGGATTTGATTGATCTTTGTGCGTCTAATTTCATTTGTTGAGATGTTGCTCATCGGTTGGTTTAGTTATTCTGAGGGGATCGTTGCATTCATGTAGTTGCATTCATGCATTTTTATTCCTTGTTTTTTGAGTCTATTTATGCTTGAGGACAAGCATCGATTCAAGTTTGGGGATGTGTTAAGTGGCATTCATGTCCACTTAGAATGCTCTATAAAGGCTTGAATTGGTGTTTTGTACTCGAGTTGTTTGTGTTTTTGATACATTTTTGTAGTGTTTTCCATTTCAGGCATAGATAAAGGAATGAGGAAATTTAGCATTACTTTAGTGCTAAATTGGTGTTAGGAAGGTGTCCTGGATGTTGCTCGTGAATCGCCATCAAAAACCAGCCAAGAAAACAAGAAAATGAATTTTCTCCAGAAGGTTAGCGCGCCCGCGCTGTGATAGCACGCGGCCGCCCCAGATGAACAGAGACACAGCGCGCCCGCGCCAGGCGGAAACTGAAGAATCCTGTTTTGAGTAAAAGATTGATTTTATGGGCTTCTAGATTGATTGTGATGCTATATAAAGACTATCTAAAGAAGTTTTTAATAATGAAGACTAAGGAGAAGACAATGAGAAGACCTAGGAGCACAAATACAACCAAGGCGAAGAGGATCTAGTTTATTCTTGTGATTCTTTATTTTAAGTTGTAATTTTTTATGCTAGTTTTCTTGTTTGTTGAACCTATTACTCTTGATTACGTACTTTGATTATTATTCAGTTTATAAAGATTTAGTTTATTATACCATGCTTTCATCGGAACCCGCGGTGATGATGAGTTCGGTTATAACCTAATCGTTATCGTGGGGTTCTAACGGATTTACTTATGGATTTCAATAGTTAATTTTTTTTGATACCTTAGTGTGTGGTGATTGTATGATATCCTAGTATTGTTTGTACTTATTCGTCTTACGAGCGTCGCGAACTTGTAAGATAGCGTGTTAATCTCTATTGAAGCAAAAGTGAATATAGGGGTTTAGAACTTGCCATGCTAGCATAGGTTCATGTATTTATTATGCATGATTCGTAGGTAATTTTAACCATCTTACTTGCCCTATGTAATCATGATAGATAACTTGCACATTAAACTGTTATGTTATCAAATTCTATAGACATATAGGGTCTCAATATAATGGTGTCTATTCAACTTATATCTCTTTTGTGGATGTCTGGTACTAGGGTATTCGTACAACGAAAGTTGGCGTTTACTAGTTTCGTGTTGTCTGATTAGTTGTCATCACCATTGCATGCTAAGGTTAAGAACAAAGGCTATTGAATGAAGTAATAATGAAGTTAGAATCCCATGTTTGTCTCATATAGTAAATCAAACCTTTTAATCTCTTAGTTAATTGCATCTTAGTTAATCTTAGTAATAACAATCTCAACTTGTTATCATCTTAGCATTGAATAATAACCATATCATTGTTGCATAAGTACATTAATTGAATTTAACCTAAACTAGTCTCTGTGGGAACGAACTAGAAAGAATTCTATATTACTTACGAACGCGTATACTTGCGTGAATATTAGCGTGTATTTTCTTCCTAACACACACCTCAACCAACGACTAATCACCAATCACAACCGTATTAAATAATGATTTCAGACCTGATAACGAAATCGGAAATGTTATACAAATAACAAAAAGGAAAATTATATGTATACACTTATGTGCATGTATATGTATAGAAAGGATGAGTACTAAAGTTATATAATGTTTACGAATTAGATCGGGGATAGATCAGGAAAATGGCGAAGATTAAAAGATATGTGAGAGGAACTATGGTTGACCTTAATAGAGTGATCGTGGTTGAAACTTGAGAGATAAAGAGATGACAGAGAAAGATGGTGGGAATGGATATATATATGGTGGAGAGCCGGTTAAAAGACAGCGAATCTTTGTATTTATATATTTAGATTCTATTATTATTATTATTATTATTATTATTATTATTATTATATAGGCCGGGTTAAAGAATATTAAAAAATGAATGGCTGCTATTAGATCTCAGTTCTCATTTTAATTGGGGTTCTCATTTGAGTAACTCCCTATATATATATAGTTATAGTTATAAATTGTTAATATTAGATAATGAAGTAGTAATAAATATACATAATAATGAGTCATACTAATTGATAAATGCATAATAAGTTAGATGCAATTAATACATGCATATTAAATGAAATAATTATTAACATACAATAATTAAGAGGGATAATTTAGTAACATGCAATGAGGAATAAAATGTCTCATCCAACACCCTAGTTGCTCTATTAAAATAGATTGATATTGTACACTAGAGTTACGTTTATTTTGAAATGTGATCGATGCAGTAATATGTATTGTTAGATATATTTGTGATATCATGTCTAATCTGATTTGTTTAGTTTCAGAACTTAGTATCAGAACTTAACTGGAAATCAGAACTTACTGAAGACAGGAAGTTATCAGAACTTAAGGCGTCAGAACTTATATCAGGACTTAAGTGTGGGTACACTTCAGATAAGGAAAGCAGCTGATTTACAGGATAAGATCTGGATTAAACAAGTAAAGATATGCATGAAGAATCGGACAGCTTTAGGACTGTATTAGATAATCTCTTATTGATGTATTCTAGGAAATAGAATCATTATGATATCAATTAGTAGTTATCTTGTAAATGTGTATTATATAAACACAGATTAGGGTTTACGCTATAAGTGTTATCATTCACGAGAATACTATTTATTGTAACCCTAGGAGCTCTTAGTGATATCATACATCACTGAGAGAGTAGATTAAACTTACTGTAACAGAGTATGATATAGTGAATAAACTTGTTTTCTGTTACATACTTGTGTTTATAATCGAATTGATTGTAGATACTGTATTCAACCCCCTTCTATAGTATCATTGAGGTCTAACAAGTGGTATCAGAGCCAATCTGTTAAGCTTATAAACAGTTAAGATCCAAACAAACAATCTATCATGTCTAATCAATCAAAAACACTAGACCCTCAAGAACCTGCAAAGGTTCAACCCATACAAAATGCCAGTAGATATGAAACCATCATGGTTCCTATGCTTAGGGTATCTGAGTACCCTGTATGGAGTGTGAAGATGGCCATGTTTATGGAAGCTACAGATCCAGAATATTTAGACAGAATTTATGATGGTCCACACAAGCCCACAAAGCTTTCTGTTGCAGTTGGGAATGAGCCACAGAAGATGATTCCCAAAGAAAAGAGAGAACTCACCACTGAAGACATCTCTTCACTAGGAAAGGATGCAAAAGTAAGACACTTGCTTCATAGTGCACTTGATAATGTCATGTCAAACAGGGTGATTGGATGCAAGACTGCAAAATAAATCTGGGATGCATTGGAAGTGAGATGTCAAGGAACCAATGCCATCAAAAAGAACAGGAAGGCAATACTCACACAGGAGTATGAGCACTTTGACTTAAAATCTGATGAGTCACTAACTGATACACATGACAGATTCACAAAGCTGTTGAATGATCTGTCACTAGTGGATAAGGAGTATGATCCAGAAGATTCAAATCTGAAATTCCTACTAGCTCTTCCTGAAAAGTGGGATTTGAAAGCTACTACAATAAGAGACAACTATGAACTTTCTGATATGTCTCTTGATGAAATCTATGGGATGCTCAAGACTCATGAACTTGAGATGGAGCAAAGAAATAAGAGGCATGGAGGGAAGTCTAAGATAGTTGCTTTAAAGACTGAAGAAAAGCCAATTGTCTCTAGGAAGGCAAAAGGAAAGGCTCTCATCATACAGTCTGATTCAGAGTCATCAGATTTTGATAATGATGATTCAGAACCTGAAAATTTATCTGAAGTGGATGTTGATGCAGAGATGATGCAACTGTGTGCTCTTATGGTGAAGGGTATCACAAAGATAGCCTACAAGAAATTCAGAAAGGGTAAGAAGTTTTCCAGGAAAGGTGGAAGTTCTGACAAGAAAGGGTTCAGAAAGACTGAAGGCAAAGGAGGAAAGTCTGACAGAGGATACAACTCAAATGTCAAATGCTACAATTATGGTGAAAGAGGCCACATCTCTCCTGATTGCAAGAAAGGAAAAGGTGATTAAGGCCAGGCACTTATCGCAAAGAAGAAAAACTGGGTAGACACTTTAGAATCTGAAGAAGAGGTAAACTATGCCTTAATGGCAAATGCTGATAGTAGTTCTGATGTTGCTGAACTAAAGGTACCTCTATCAACCCTTACTTTTGATACAGAAGATATTACTGAGTTGAGATTATTTCTGAAAAAACATTTATATTAGCTATAGAGATCATACTTTAGAGAATGAAAGATTAAAATCTGAAAATCTAAAGTACAAAAACAGAAATAGCTATCTTGAAGATGAGTTAGTCAAGATGAACACTATTCAGACAGAGAGAAATAATGATGTGTATGTTAAGAATGAATTGCTTAAACATAGTGATTATCTAAAAACTGAATTAGAAAAAGAAAGAGAAATCATCAGGACTTGGACAAACTCAGGCAAAACAACTCAGAATATTCTAAGTAGTGGAAACTGGAAAGAAGGGTTAGGTTATAAAGATGGTAAAAGTGAGAAAGGGACTTTGTCAATTAAGCCAATTGCTATCAAACAGACTGTAAAGCCAAAGGTAAATCCTGTTAAATTTGTTGCAAAAATTGTTGTGTCTGATTCTGAAGAGATAAAAGACTCTAAAACAGAAGTCAAAGAAAAGTCAACTTCTAACAAATTAAAATAGGATAAACCAGCTTTGGTGAACATTGGCTTAATGACAAAGAAGTAGCTTAAGTATAAGCTGAAAGAGATTAAAAATGTGAACAAGGTAAAGGAAGCTAGGAAAAATAGGAATGGAAAGGAAGGTGTGAATAAAAGTAATAATTATATGCCTGTTCCTAATGCTCCTAGAAAGAAATGCTATAATTGTGGAAACTCTAACCATCTTGCTTCTTTTTGCAGAAAAAATAAAGATATAAACTCTTTGCCTCCTAGATCAGGAGTTAAGAGTCAGTTTGTTAGATTTAAACCACAAAATACTTATTTTCATTGTGGTAGTTTAAGGCATTCTATTTATACTTATAAGGAATATCATAGTTTGTACCATGATTATTATGAAATAAAACCTTCTTTAAAGAAAGTTAGTGTAATTCCTTCTAGTATAAATTCTGATGCAAAGTCTGATATAAAGTCTGATAAAAAGCATGTTAGCATAAACTCTGAAACTAAATCCGCTGTAAATGCTAACAAACTTAACAAGGCCAAAGGATCCAAGCAAGTCTGTGTCCTTAGAACTAATCCACAGTGGTCTTTGTGATTGCAGGGCAATAGGAAAAACATCCTGGTTCTAGACAATGGATGTTCAGGACATATGACTGGAAATAAAGCCCTGCTATCAGACTTTGTGGAGAAAGCTAGCCCAGGAGTTTCTTATGGAGATGGCAACATGGGAAAGACTCTGGAATATGGCAATATCAATCTTAGGAATGTCATAATTGAATCAGTAGCTCTTGTCTCAGGACTTAAACACAATTAGCTAAGTGTGAGTCAAATCTGTGACAAAGGTTATCATGTGGATTTCTTTGAAGAACACTGTGAAGTTGTAAGTAATTCTACAGGCAAAGTGGTTCCGAAAGGTTACAGACATGGTAACATATATGAAGCCAGACTTTCAACAAATTCTGATGGTTCTGCAATCTGTCTATTAAGCAGAGCATCAATTGAAGAAAGCTGGAATTGGCACAAGAGACTCTCTCATTTAAATTTTAACAACATAAATGAGCTAGTAAAGAAAGATCTTGTAAGAGGACTGCCAAAATCAATATTTGCTCCTGATGGTCTTTGTGACTCATGTCAAAAGGCAAAATAAAGAAAATCTTCATTTAAGAGCAAAACTGAATCATCAATTCTAGAGCCTTATCACTTACTGCATGTTGATCTATTTGGTCCAGTCAATATCATGTCTATTGCAAAGAAGAAATATGCTATGGTTATAGTGGATGAGTTCACAAGATACACTTGGGTGTATTTCTTGCACAAGAAGAATGAAAATGCATCTACTCTAACTGATCATGTCAGACAGCTGGATAAGTTAGTCAAAGATTCTGTTAAAATAATAAGAAGTGATAATGGCACTGAGTTCAAGAATTCATTCATGGAAGAGTTCTGCAAAGGGCAAGGAATAAAGCAGGAATTTTCTACACCTGGAACTCCACAGCATAATGGAGTTGTAGAAAGAAAGAACATGACTCTTATTGAAGCTGCACGAACTATGTTTGATGAAGCAAAGCTACCAACCTATTTTTGGGATGAAGCTGTGCAGACTGCTTATTTTATACAGAATGCTACACTCATAAACAAGCATGGAAAAACACCATATGAGATGGTGAAGAAAAAGAAGCCAAATCTGAAATTTTCATGTATTTGGATGCAAGTGTTTTGTTCTTAAGACTCATCCTGAACAGCTGTCAAAATTTGATCTAAAAGCTGATGAAGGAATTTTTGTTGGATATCCACTTTCCATAAAAGCCATCAAAGTCTACAATTTAAGAATAAGGGTTGTCATGGAATCTATCAATGTATCTTTTGATGATAAAAAGATTACTGGACTTGAAGATTTCAATGATCATGATCAGCTAAGATTTGAAAATGAAGATGTAAATTCTGATCACGTAAATTCTGATGACCTAAATCCTGATCCTATAAGTTCTGACGGGTTAAATTCTGATGTCATTGAAACTGTGGTAACTGCTCCAAAGGAAAATGCACATGTTCAGGGGGAGCAAGCTGATGATCATACCATATCTCAAGACTCTCAAGAAGCATCAGAACCAGTCACTGGCTCTTCAAGTTCTGATCCATTAAGTTTTGATGAGCCAAATTCTGACAATTCTGAAAACTCTAATTCTTCAATTCCCGAAGGATCCAACTCAATTCTGGAATCTCAGAGAGCATAACTTCAGCGGGAGCATCAGATAATGCTGATGGAGACAACATGGATCATGGGGGAGGATCCAGTTCTAGAGATCAACTTCCATCTGCAAGGAAGTGGACTAAATCACACACACCTGACTTAATAATTGGAGATCCTGAAGCAGGTGTCAGGTTTAGAATATCAACAACAAATGAATGTCTCTATCATTCCTTTCTATCTCATACTGAACCAAAGAAAGTGGAAGAAGCTCTTTAAGATGCTGATTGGGTGCAAGCAATGCAGGAAGAGTTAAATGAATTTGAAAGAAATAAAGTCTGGACCCTAGTACCAAGACCAAATGACATATCAATTGTTGGCACAAAATGGGCGTTCAGAAATAAAACTGACAGTGATGGCATAATTATAAGAAATAAAGGAAGGCTGGTTGCTAAAGGTTACCCTCAACAGGAGGGTATTGACTATGATGGAACATTTGCTCCAGTTGCTAGATTGGAAGCCATAAGAATCTTTTTGGCTTATGTTGCTCACAAGAAGTTTAAAGTATTTCAAATGGATGTGAAAAGTTCTTTTATCAATGGAGAATTAGTAGAAGAGGTATATGTTGAACAACCTCCAGGATTTGTAGATCCAAAATTTCCTAATCATGTCTACAAACTTGATAAAGCACTCTATGGCCTAAAGAAGCTCCAAGAGCATGGTATAAAACTATGGCACAATTTCTTTTGGAAAGTGGATTTACCAGAGGCACAATTGATAAAACTCTGTTCTATATCAACCATGGCAAGGACTTACTTTTAGTCCAAATTTATGGTGATTATATCATTTTTGGTTCTACAAATGCCAAACTCTGTGAAAAGTTTTCCAAGCTAATACAGTCAAGATATCAAATGAGTATGATGGGATAACTTAGCTATTTTCTGGGACTTCAAGTCAAGCAAACTGAAGAAGGCACTTTCATAAATCAATCCAAGTACACCAGAAATTTACTCAAGAAATTTGGAATACAAGACAGTTCAACTGCATCCACTCTCATGGCCACTGCCACCAAGTTAGATAACGATAGTGGAGCATCAGTAGATATTACTAACTACAGAGGTATGATTGGCTATTTACTCTATTTAACTGCAAGTAGACCAGATATCATGTATGCTACCTGTCTTTGTGTAAGATTTCAGGCTGATCCAAGAAAACCTCATCTAATAGCTGTGAAAAGAATTTTCAAGTACCTCAAGGGTACAGCTGATCTAGGATTGTGGTATCCTAGGGAATCAGATTTTAAGCTAATAGGTTACTCAGATGCAGATTTTGCAGGATGCAAAATAGACAAGAAAAGCACTAGTGGAAGCTGCCAATTTCTTGGAGGCAGATTGGTTTCTTGGTTTAGCAAAAATAGAAATCAATTTCCACATCAATTGTAGAAGCAGAATATATTGCTGCAGGAAGCTGTTATGCACAGATTCTTTGGATAAAGAATCAGTTACTGGACTATGGGTTAGAATTTTCTAAAATACCTATTTACTGTGATAATCAAAGTGCTATTGCTATGACAGGAAATCCAGTTCAACACTCAATGACAAAGCACATCAGCATTAGGTACCATTTCATAAGGGAACATGTGATGGAAGGTACAGTGGAATTGCATTTTGTTCCAAAAGATCAACAACTAACAGATATCTTCACAAAACCACTATGTGAAGCTACTTTTACAAGACTGGTAAATGAACTTGGAATGGTTTCAGGTTCTTTCTCAAAATCTGATTAGTTTTTGATTCTCATACATCAGACTTTATGATCAGTGTTTACAGATTTTCATCTCAATGTAATATGTGCTTAAATTGTAAATTATTAAACACTACTTATTATCTGATATGATTCTATAAACTCTGAAAGTGTTTTGAATGTTCTGTGACTATTCAATCCAGTGAGGATTATCTTGTTAGATGCTGACTTAGTAGTCTTTAACAAACTATATATCCCATGTTTGAATTAGTTATTTATGTGGAAATCAATAACACGAGCAAATTCTGATTTTGATCTTAGTCAAATTTACTTCATGTATCTTATTACTAAGTCACAAACTAGATTATTGCTTCTTATCTGTCAAATTCTCATGTTAGTAAATCTTAAGGATGAACTACATGCTTGATAAGCCTCACTTATCTGAAGAAAAAAAAAATGAAATCAGGTACTCCTTTGAGATCTAGATTAATTTATGTGAAAAGGAAGATCCAAGTGCATTGCTGGTATTAAGTAATTTGCATTAGAAAAGCAAATTAATTTTTCTTGGTGACTTTTCACATTCTCTGATTACTGGAGAAATATTCTGATAACAACATTAATTTTGATGGCAGTTGTAACTCATTTACACTGAGAAGCCCTTGTCAAAAGAATTTCAAAAGATGCATAAAATAAGCACAAACAGTTGAGGTGGATTCTTGGATAACTTCATTCTACAGTAGACTTCACAATTCAAGACAGATTTTAAGCATTTTTCTTAGTTATGCCTTATTTCTAAGATATTTCAGACTTTAATCTTTATCTGATCATTTGCACATACACACACTATCACTCCATATGAATGATGAAAACTACTATGGTGATTAAGTTGTTTCTGATAAACAGTTAAGTATTATTTGCATAAATTCTGAGGACAAGTTCTGATTATATTCTGATGATTAAACTCTGAAGAAACCAGTCAGTATTTGTGTGAAGAAACACAGTAGTAGTCATTCACCTTTCTGAGTACACAAGCCATGTTCTGATGACCGTTAAATTCTGATAATAGTCAAGTTCTGATGCAAATTCTGATGCTTACGTGTCACATTTTAATTGGTTGATTTATTATTTGTAATAACTCGAATTTTTGAGACCTTGTAAAATGTTTAATGAATAGTAACCTTGACAGACGGGAAAAACTTTTGAGCCCACACTATGTAGTGCATGAGAAAATGAGTTTCAGAATTGATATTATGACTATACGTACCAAATGAGTGTATGTAAACGCTATTAGTTTTGGAAGAAAACAAACTTTGAAAAACGACCGCATTTACGACTTATCGAGGATTACGGGAATCACAATATAATTAGGAGATTAAAATCCTACGGATTTATATTCAAGTAGGATAAATAAAAATATAAGGAATAAATACGAAAGGAATTACATCGCGAACCATTTACGAGTAAGTATTACGAAGAACGTTTAATTAACCGAGCAAGTGCGTAAATGATTAAATAAACGTAACGCACTAACTAAATCATGGTAAGGAAGTAACCATGGTTACTTCATCAAATAGTGAGCTAACCATATGATGAACAAGCTAGCAAGAAAAATAGTGTGCTAAGGAAGCTAACCTTGTAGTTTAGCTTGTAAGCTAGCAAGCTACAAAGATTTGTCCCCAAGATTTGCTACAAAGAATAAACCTAGAATGTTATAATAGGAAGAATAAAATCAAGTGCAAGATATCACCTCACCTTCCTAGAAGAAACCTATCAAAGCATCCAAGAGAAGCAACCAAGAGGAGTATAAATACCCCCCTTGGAAGCTCCATTCGGCCCTAATGCAAAAGGGGAAGAAATCAAATTCAAATCTCCAAGTTCTAGCTCTTGTAAAATCACCCAATTAATTCTCAAGCCTCCTAGCAACTAAACTAAGGTAAGAAAATTATTTCATCTTTTTATCAAGGGTTGATGGGTGGAATAAATTCAAGAAACTCACTAGTGAATAATGTGAATAGTAACCTCTCTTTGGTTTCTTGATTTCAATGGTGGTTTTAGGTTCTAAAAATCATACCAAGCACTTCCAAGTCTCCACCGTCCTCAAGAACACATCTCAAGCTTTCAAGAAAGGTAAAAATAGTTGGCCCAACTTTATTTAAGGTTCATTTTTAAGATCCATTTAGTATGTGGTAATAAACCTAGTGTAATGAGTGTTATTGATGAAATCTTGATGATTAAGTTAAGTAGATTTAAGGTTGGTTCTTGTTGCCTCAAGAACATGATGTTCTTGAGAGGAGTTTGTGTATTGATGATGATATGATGATTGTTGGTGGTTGTGTTAATAGTTAGGGCGTAAACGAAACCCCGATCGTAAACGTAACTTCGTTAAAACCAACAAATCGTAACTTTAAGTTTCTGCAGAAAGTCCCGAAGTTGTAAACTGTAGATTCTTGAAAATAACCTTTGTTTAGGATAGACAATGTTATAAGGATCATTTAGGAGTTGAATCGCTTGATTCTAATTTACGGATCAAAAGTTATGGTCGTTCTATTTAAAGTGATTTACGCGACAAAAACTGGCACGAATTACGAACTTTGAAAATATAAAGGATAGATTTAAAAGTGTTCATAAATCATGAAATTTTTACAGAGAGTAACATATTGAGTTTCATAACTGTCATAAAAATTTCAAGTGAAAATAATGATTTCTCATATTTATAAAAATGTCGGAGCCGAGACTGCGCGAGTAGAAACCGTAAGAATCCATAAGCGGAGCCGACGACGATAATGAGAATGAACCTACGATACTTAGAAAAATAGAGTGACCATAATATGAATATGACTTAAAGGAATGTTAAGGGTAGTATGAGTTGAGAGGGTGCATAATAAGTAGCGCATAAGTGCGAATTGCCGTAAATTAGAACGGAACCTAACGAAATGAAATGGGTTTATGGT
This sequence comes from Apium graveolens, assembly GCF_009905375.1. Lineage (NCBI taxonomy): Eukaryota > Viridiplantae > Streptophyta > Magnoliopsida > Apiales > Apiaceae > Apium > Apium graveolens. The sequence continues at coordinate 39,960 of NW_027420119.1, forward strand.
TATAGATTTCCGAGCGGAACCTAGAGCATCCTCCACCTCGAGATACCCAGGCAAGTTTACGAACCCAACTCCATTTTTACTGTTGTGTTGTGAAAGTTTTGTTTTATTATCATCGCATAAATACCATGTTTTCCATGATATGTAGTTGTTGAATTTTCGCATAATATAGCGATGTTATACGATATAGTATATATCGTGAAATGTTTATTCCGCTTTAAGCGTGACATATTATATAAGACCGAGAGTCGGTCGGGATTTAAAATAAAACCCGGGAATCATTCCGGAGATATTATAGGACGGTTATAAGTCCATAGTAGTACCGTTTAAAAGGGACTCATCATCCACTTACGAAACATTAAAACACCTCGAACTTTTATTAAAACGATTTCCCAACGATCATATTCCCTCAACTATATTTTATTGTTCGGATAATAAATATTATATACTTATTCCTTTATTATGGGAGTAGTATACTCCAACGTTGATTTATTTCAAACCCGATTAATTATTATAGATTATTAATTATGTAGACACAAACTAGTTGAGGAATATTATTTTAAATAAATCTTTTAGAGAGTAAACTCATTCTTGGTTTGATTATTATCGATTATCATTTAATTATTTATTAAAGGGTTTATGATTGATTTAAAAATCATAGATCTTGATTTAAAACATACTTTATGATTTCGAAATATCATTCGAATAATTTCAGATCGTCGGTAAATATTATCCCGACTTATTAATATTTTGAATATAGTTTCAAGGAAAACTTTTCCCCCTTATTGATTATCTGTTGATAACGGTCAACTCACATCCTTAGTACTTCCTCCGAAACTTTCAGAAGTACATATATATATACAGTAAAGCTTTCAACAAGCAAAATGCTTGGAGGAACTTCGATATGGCTCGAGTTCTCGAGATACGATAGAATTTCCTAAAGGACAAGGGAGGGGTAGGATCCAAGTACTTCGTGTATTGGATAGACTACTGGTTCCATAGGAGACGGTACAATATGTACCTATGGATCTACGAAGTGTGTACCTGAGAGGGATGGACACAGAAAAGGCCCGAATGCGGCCAGGGTGATAACCGATAATAAAAAGGAAATCGTCCTTCTACTAGTAGAAAAGGTTACTTTTATCACAGTACGACTGATCATCGTATGTGGTGGCTCCAACGAATGTCCTAATTCTTCCAATTGGAATTGTGATGCAATACTGTAATACAAGCCTAGGTGCTGGGATTACTATTAAGGTATTCGCAGGATATTAACATCCCTTAAAGAATTGTTTTCATAAGAAGGTCTGTATCACCGAGGAAAACTATTTTTGAAGAAAACATAATTATCATATATGATGTTATCATACAGTCATTTCCATACTGTACATTATTATGCTGGGCATTATAGATCACACTTGTTTTCTTAAATTAACACAACACAACAGTGAATCAAGATGCCTTCCATGAGAACCACCGCCAGGAAAAGGGTAGGAAATGGCCAGCTGTCCCATAGATTGTTTGGTTTTGTACCACAGGTAGTCAGAATAAGCTGGATTAGTTTTCAGTTGTTTATAGTTTGGATTATTTATAAGTATGACTTATGTAAGGTAAGAAACAAGAAACGTATATTTGGTCGGCGGACTAACCTTACCTAAAGGTCACTCCCTGGTAAGATTAATTACTTTTGGGTTGTAATAAATATCACTTGATGGTTAACAATTACTCTAGTTATGATGGTTCGTTTCCAAGACAATAACCTGTAAGTGTGTGTGTGATAAGTGTAGGGTCATGAAGTGTGAGTATTTACATATTGTAGTGTGAGTTGTGTGAGTTTAGATGACGTGGCTTCCGAGACTCTTGACCCCGGGTTTTGGGGCGCCACAGAAATGGTATCAGAGCCTTAGGTTATCAAATCTTGGATACGATAGGACATAAAATACGTAGACATAAGAATAATAAAATAATCAATTAGAGCTCAAGTCGAGTTCGTCGTCGAGCTACACGGGTAGTCTTGACTGTTTTACCCTCAAGGGAATTTCAACTCTAAGTTAGTAACACCTTGCCTATTGTGTCAGTTACCAGTGGAGCCTAGGAGGGAGGTTGATCCTGTTGATGATGTCATGATTCCTGAGTGTGACCCTATTCCCGAGCCAGAGAGCCCACCCATTGATGATTCAGATGATGACCCTACTGAGGAGGTCCTAGAGGAGGAGACTGAGCTTCCTGTCCCCATAGCTAATGGCGTAGTCTGGAGAGATGTAGAGATGTACCCTCACCGGGCTATTCGCTCTCCTACACCACCCCCAGGGATCCAGAGCCCTATGCCTTATACTGATGATGATGAGGAGGAGGCGATATGCGCACAGTTCCACGAGGTTCATAACATATCCTCTAGTGACCTAGATTCACCTCTACCACCACCAACGACCATGCATGTAGCCGTATACGACTGGATATTGGGTCAGCTTAACACTGAGATCATTGCGGCATCTGCTCGCATTGTGGAATTACTTCAGTCACTGACAGCTGAGAGAGCCACCCGACTAGGATACCCAGGAGATTTCAGAGCTACTTCCCCAGCCATAGCCCGCAGAGAGATCGATGGGATCGAACTCCGTACCAGGGTTCAGATGAGGATGACATCAGTGGGAGGATACATCCGGGTAGTTGGTGCAGAGCTGATGATTGCAGGAGCGATGAAGAGGGTGCGTGACCTCACTCGCAGTGATAGTGACTGAGTGACTAGTGTCTAGATATGGACCTTAAAGAAGGCTGGGTGACTTGTCACCAATTTTGATAGGATAGCTAGTAGTAGATAGCGTTCCTAGCCCTTCAGGGTACACGGCTTATGTATTTTCATTTCAGTATTCAGGTCTAATAGTGATAGATTATAATCAAGCATGTATGAACTCGGCTAGTTGTTTCATCCCCAAGATATAAATGGGAGATCTTATTAATATATATCTAAGCAGTTATTAAGAAATGATGTCTATATTATTGCACTTTATAAAACCTGCTAGATAATAAATGACATGCTTACATATGAATAAAATAACCCAACTGTTATAGTTACAGTTATGTTGACCAATTTTCATTATCAGAACAATGCCGCCCCGTAGAAGAGGAACCAAGGCACAGCCCGCAGAATCTGTTAACCAACAACGAGGTGACCCTGTAGTAAATGAGGAGAGTGAAGAAGACCTAGACTATAATGAATATGATGAGGAAGAATATGTAGAAGAAGAGGCTAAGGATACCCATCAGGGAGGGAATCCCATGAACGAATTTATGGAACTGCTAAGAGCAAATCTAAACCAGCAGCCTATTCCACCACAGCCACATGCTACCCAACAGACAGCAGCTACTGCCTTTAGAGCCTTCAAATCTCTCAAACCCCCAGAGTTTCTAGGATCTGCCCACCCCGTTGAAGCACGGGCCTGGCTCAAAGAAATAGAAAAATCTTTCGAGATACTAGGTGTTAAGGAACGACATAAGACCATTTTCGCTTCTTATATACTGAAAGGAGAAGCTAACTACTGGTGGGAGTCCAAACGAAACCTAGAAACTGATGCTGTGATTCCATGGGATAGAATTACCCGACTGTTCTTAGACAAGTATTTCCCTAGGTTTATGGAAACCCGGATGGAGATTAGGTTTCTGGAGTTGAAACAGGATAAGATGACTGTGGCAGAATATGAGGCCAAATTTACTGAGTTGTCGAGATTTGTGCCTGAGTTTGTGAATACCGAAGAAAAGAAAGCGCGAAGGTTTCAGCTTGGTCTAAAACAGTTGATACAGAACCGAGTAGCAGTGTTAGAGCTGACAGACTATACCACCTTAGTACAGAAAGCCTCGATTGTTGAAGCTGGCAGTGAGCAGAGTGTGAAGGAGAAGGAAAATAGGAAGAGGAAGATACGAAACCAAGGAATAGGAACCGGGAGCAGGAGCCTTCCGAGCAGGTTCTTCAGGGGAGCGGTGTCCCAACCTGCACACGGCTCCGGATTCAGAAAGGCCCCGAGTGGGAGCGTTGGCCAGGGCGGCGAACAATCTAGGGCAACATTTCATAGCCAACCATGTGCCCTAATACCAGAGTGTCAAACCTGTAAGAAGAGACACCTTGGAGTGTGTACCCAGACAAAAGCCCCTCTGAGATGTTACCGGTGTGACCAAATCGGAAACCTTGCCAACAGCTGCACCCGGTCTAATGTAATGTGTTTCCAATGTGGAAAGGAAGGACACATGAGGAAAGATTGCCCCACGTTGAAGCCCCTAGCCTCAGGGATGAGCAAAGCTGCATCCAACCAACCCCCAGCTGCTAGCACCTTCAACATGACTGTTCAGGATGCTATCCGAAACACTGACGTGATAACAGGTACCCTTTTGTTAAATTCCGAACATGCAAATGTCCTATTTAATTCTGGAGCAACCAAGTCTTTTATATCTCAAGATTTTGCTAAAAAGTTAAAACTTAATGCCATACCCTTACGTGAGATCTTACGAGTGGAAATAGCAAACAAAGAAATAATTCCTGTAAATCAAGTACACCCTAAGTGCAAGTTGAAATTTGAAGGGAAGATCTTCGAGGTCGACCTAATCCCATTCGCGTTAGGAGAATTTGATGTAATCTTAGGAATGGATTGGTTATCCAGTAATGGAGCGTAAATAGATTGTGAACGGAAGAAAGTAAAGATAAGAGTGCAGAATGAAAAAGAAGTAGTGTTTAAAGGTCAAGGACAGAACCAGAAATTTATAACCATGCTTCAGGCAAAAAGATTGTTAAGGAAAGGTAACGAAGCCTATTTGGCTTATGTGATAGATACCAAGAAGGAAGTCCCTAATATACAGGACTTACCCGTAGTAAATGAATTCGAGGATGTGTTTTCGGAAAACTTACCAGGATTACCACCTGACCGAGAAATAGAGTTCGCTATAGAGTTAGCACCAGGAACGACACCAGTATCCAAGGCCCCATATAGGCTAGCCCCAGTTGAGATGAAAGAACTAGCTTCTCAACTGCAAGAGTTATTAGATAATAGAATGATAAGGCCCAGTGTGTCGCCATGGGGAGCACCAGTACTGTTTGTAAAGAAAAAGGATGGCATCATGAGATTATGCATAGACTATTGAGAGCTGAATAAGCTGACTATTAAGAATAGGTACCCTCTTCCCAGAATTGATGACCTATTCGATCAACTCAAAGGAGCTGTACATTTTTCCAAAATAGATTTAAGAACAGGATATCACCAGTTGAAAATCAAACCGGAAGATATACCGAAGACTGCTTTTCGCACTAGGTATGGACATTATGAGTTCTTAGTTATGTCGTTTGGGTTAACCAATGCACCCGCAGCCTTTATGGATTTGATGAACAGAGTGTTCAAAAAGTACCTGGATATATGTGTGATAGTTTTTATCGATGATATTCTGATCTACTCAAAGACAGAGCAAGAACACGCAGAACATTTGAGGATAATCTTAGAAATTTTGAGGAATTAGAAATTGTGCCAAGTTCTCAAAATGCGAGTTTTGGTTGAGAGAAGTTCAGTTTTTACGACATGTGGTGAGTAGTAAAGGAGTTTTAGTTGACCTTGCCAAGATAGAGGCGGTATCCAATTGGGAAAGACCAACTACCCCAACAGAGGTTAGGAGTTTTGTGGGTTTAGCAGGATATTACCGAAGATTCGTGCAAGATTTTGCTAAGATAGCCGGTTCCCTGACTAGACTTACCCGGAAGACAGAAAAGTTTGTATGGACAGAGAAATATGAGGAGAGTTTTCAAGAACTGAAATGGAGGCTGGTGTCAGCACCGGTGCTCGCTCTTCCCGATGGAAAGGGAGAGTTTGTGATATACAGCGACGCATCGCTTAAAGGATTAGGATGTGTACTAATGCAGCACGGAAAAGTTATAGCGTATGCCTCTCGGCAATTGAAAGAATATGATAGCAGATACCCTACGCATGATCTAGAATTAGCAGCAATAGTGTTTTCCCTGAAAATTTGGAGACACTACCTATACGGTGAGAAATGCGAGATCTACACTGACCATAAGAGCCTCAAGTATATTTTCACTCAAAAAGAATTGAACATGAGACAGAGGAGATGGTTAGAGTTGATAAAAGACTACGACTGTGAAATTTTGTATCACCCGGGTAAAGCCAATGTGGTGGCTGACGCCCTTAGTAGGAAGGAAAGACTCAAGATGATAATGACATCGGAGGAGTTGATTAAGGAATTTGAGAAGATGGAAATTGACGTGAGAATGACCGGTAGGGGAACGGAAGGGTTATTTGAGATTAAGCTAGTGCCAGAGCTGACTGAAAAGATACGAATATGTCAGGAAAAGAAGATGAATGAAGAAAGAGGAACCTTGACCGGTGAAGAAGTAAGATGCGAGAAGGACGAGAAAGGGATCATGAGGTATGCGTCCCGAATTTGGATTCTAAATGTGCAAGAGTTAAAGGATGAGCTGCTGCACGAAGGGCACAACTCTAGATATTCAATCCACCCAGGAAGTACGAAAATGTACCGCGACCTTAAGGAATATTATTGGTGGCCTAACATGAAGAGAGAAGTAGCAGAGTGGGTTAGCAAGTGCTTGACATGCCAGAGAGTGAAGGCTGAACATGAGCGACCTAGTGGACTATTACGACCCCTAGAAATTCCGGAATGTAAATGGGAGCATATAGCCATGGATTTTGTGACAGGCTTACCAAGAACAAAGACCAATCACGATGTCATATGGGTTATCATAGATAGATTGACCAAGTCTGCACACTTCCTACCAATTAACGAAAGATACACCGTAGACAAGTTGGTAGATATTTATTTGAAGGAAATTGTAGTAAGACACGGCGTTCCTGTAGCCATAGTGTCAGATAGAGACCCAAGGTTTAATTTCCGATTTTGGAGAAGCTTCCAGGAATGTGTAGGCACCAGACTAAACATGAGTACCGCTTACCACCCCCAGACTGTTGGACAAAGTGAAAGGACTATTCAGACACCCTAGAAGATATGCTACGAGTATGTGCCAATGATTTCAAAGGAAATTGGGATGACCACTTACCCCTGATCGAATTTGCTTACAACAATAGCTATCACGCCAGCATAGGAATGCCCCCGTATGAAGCTCTTTACGGAAGAAGATGTCGCTCTCCCCTGTGTTGGGATGAAGTTGGAGAACACAAGATATTAGGACCAGAGTTAGTCCAGCAGACCGAAGAAATGGTAGGACTCATCAGGAAAAGACTGGTAGCAGCTCAGGACAGACAAAAGAAGTACGCCGACCAGACCAGGAAAGATAGGGAATATGAAGTAGGAGATCCTGTGCTATTGAAGGTATCTCTGTGGAAAGGAGTGATGAGATTTGGAAAGAAAGGGAAGCTGAGTCCCAGATTCATAGGTACCTTTGAAATTTTGAGGAGAATAGGACCTCTAGCTCACGAGCTCGTCTTGCCTCCTAATTTGCAACAAGTACACAACGTGTTCCACGTGTCCATGTTAAGGAAGTATCATACAGATGCACAACATGTAATAGAGTACGAGCAGGTAGATTTACAACCAGACCTGACCTACATCGAGCAGCCAGTAAGGATAATGGACCAGAAAGAACAAGTGCTGAGGAACAAAACTGTGAAGCTAGTTAGGATCTTATGGAGAAATCAAAATATTGAGGAATCAACTTGGGAACTTGAAGACGCAATGAGGAATAGATATCCCCACTTATTTTCTAATTGATTCCGGGACGGAATCCTTGTTAGAGGAGAAGACTATAATAACTCGAATTTTTGAGACCTTATAAAACGTTTAATGAATAGTAACCCTGACAGACGGGAAAATTTTTTTAGCCCATACTATGTAGTGCATTAGAAAATGAGTTTCGGAATTGATATTACGACTATACGTACCAAATGAGTGTATGTAAACACTATTAGTTTTCGAAGAAAATGAACTTTGAAAAACGACCGTATTTACGACTTATCGAGGATTACGGGAATCACAATATAATTATGAGATTAAAATCACATGGATTTATATTCAAGTAGGATAAATAAAAATATAAATAATAAATACGAAAGAAATTACATCGCTAACCATTTACGAGTAAGTATTACGAAGAACGTTTAAGTAACCGAGCGAGCGCATAGACGATTAAATAAACGTAACGCACTAACTAAACCATGGTAAGGAAGTAACCATGGTTAATTCATCAAATAGTGATCTAACCATAGGATGCACAAGCTAGCTAGAAAAATAGTGAGCTAAGGAAGCTAACCTTGTAGTTTAGCTTGTAAGCTAGCAAGCTACAAAGATTTGTCCCCAAGATTTGCTACAAAGAATAAACCTAGAATGTTATACTAGGAAGAATAAAATCAAGTGCAAGATATCACCTCACCTTCCTAGAAGAAACCTATCAAAGCATCCAAGAGAAGCAACCAAGTGGAGTATAAATACCCCCTTGGAAGCTCCATTCGGCCCTAATGCAAAAGGGGAAGAAATCAAATGCAAATCTCCAAGTTCTAGCTCTTGTAAAATCACCCAATAAATTCTCAAGCCTCCTAGCAACTAAAATAAGGTAAGAAAATTCTTTCATCTCTTTTTATCAAGGTTTGATGGGTGAAATAAATTCAAGAAACTCACTAGTGAATAGTGTGAATAGTAACCTCTATTTGGTTTCTTGATTTCAATGGTGGTTTTAGGTTCTAAAAATCATACCAGGCACTTCCAAGACTCCACCATCCTCAAGAACACATCTCAATCTGTCAAGAAAGGTAAAAATCATTGGCCCAACTTTATTTAAGGTTCATTTTTAAGATCCATTTAGTATGTGGTAATAAAGCTAGTGCAATGGGTGTTATTGATGAAATCTTGATGATTAAGTTAAGTAGATTTAAGGCTGGTTGTTGTTTCCTCAAGAACATGATGCTCTTCAGAGGAGTTTGTGTGTTGATTATGATATGATGATTGTTGGTGGTTGTGTTAATAGTTAGGGCGTAAACGAAACCCCGATCATAAACGTAACTTCGTTAAAACCAACAAATCGTAACTTTAAGTTTCTGCAGAAAGTTCCGAAGTTGTAAACTCTAGATTCTTGAAAAATAACATTTTTTAGTATAGACAATGTTATAAGGATCGTTTAGGCGCTTGAATCTCTTGATTCCGATTTACAGATCAAAAGTTATGGTCGTTCTAGTAAAAGTGATTTATGCGATAAAAACTGCTACGAATTACGAACTTTGAAACTATAAAGTATAGACTTAAAAGTGTTCATAAATCATGAAATTTTTACAGAGAGTAACATATTGAGTTTCCTAAATTCTATAAAAATTTCAAGTGAAAATAATGATTTCTAAATTTTATAAAAATGTCGGAGCCGAGACCGCGCGAGTAGAAACCGTAAGAATCCATAAGCGGAGCCGACGACGATAATGAGAATGAACCTACGATACTTAGAAAAATGAAGTGACCATAATATGAATATGACTTAAAGGAATGTTAAGGGTAGTATGAGTTGAGAGGGTTCATAATAAGTAGCGCATAAGTGTGAGTTGCCGTAAATTAGAACGGAACCTAACGAAATGAAATGTGTTTATGGTTATAGATTTCTGAGCGGAACCTAGAGCATCCTCGACCTCGAGATACCCAGGCAAGTTTACGAACCCAACTCCATTTTTACTGTTGTGTTATGAAAGTATTTTTTTAATATCATCGCATAAATACCATGTTTGCCATGATACGTAGTTGTTGAATTTTCGCATAATATAGCGATGTTGTACGATATAGTATATATCGTGAAATATTTATTCTGCTTTAAGCGTGACATATTATATAAGACCGAGAGTCGGTCGGGATTTAAAATAAAACCCGGGAATCATTCCGGAGATATTATAGGACGGTTATAAGTCCATAGTAGTACGGTTTAAAAGGGACTCATCGTCCACTTACGAAATATTAAAACACCTCGAACTTTTATTAAAACTATTTCCCAACGATCATATTCCCTCAACTATATTTTATTGTTCGGATAATAAATATTATATACTTATTCCTTTATTATGGGAGTAGTATACTCCAACGTTGATTTATTTCAAACCCGATTAATCATTATAGATTATTAATTATGTGGACACAAACTAGTTGAGGAATATTATTTTAATTAAATCTTTTAGAGAGTAAACTCATTCGAGGTTTGATTATTATCGATTATCATTTAATTATTTATTAAAGGGTTTATTATTGATTTAAAAATCATAGATCCTGATTTAAAACATACTTTCTGATTTTAGAATATCATTCGAATAATTTCAGATCGTCGGTAAATATTATCCCGACTTATTAATATTTTGAATATAGTTTCAAGAAGAAACTTTTCCCCCTTATTGATTATCTGTTAACAACGGTCAACTTACATCCTTAGTACTTCCTCCGAAACTTTCGGAAGTACATATATATATATATATATATATATATATATATATATATATATATATACAGTAAAGCTATCAACAAGCAAAATGCTTGGAGGAACTTCGATGTGGTTCGAGTTCTCGAGATACGATAGGATTTCCTAAAGGACAAGGGATGGGTAGGATCCAAGTACTTCGTGTATTGGATAGACTACTGGTTCCGTAGGAGACGGTACAATATGTACCTATGGATCTACGAAGTGTGTACCTGAGAGGGATGGACACAGAAAAGGCCCGAATGCGGCCAGGGTGATAACCGATAATAAAAAGGAAATCGTCTTTCTACTAGTAGAAAATGTTACTTTTATCACAGTACGACTGATCATCGTATGCGGTGGCTCCAACGAATGTCCTAATTCTTCCAATTGGAATTATGATGCAATACCGTAACCCAAGCCTAGGTGCTGGGATTACTATTAAAGTATTCATAGGATATTAACATCCCTTAAAGAATTGTTTTCATAAGAAGGTGTGTATCACCGAGGAAAACTATTTTCGAATAAAACATAATTATCATATATGATGTTATCATACAATCATTTCCATACTGTACATTATTATGCTGGGCATTATAGCTCACACTTGTTTTCTTAAATTGACACAACACAACAGTGAATCAAGATGCCTGCTATGAGAACCACAGTCAGGAAATGGGTAGGAAATGGCCAGCTATTCCGTAGATTATTTGGTGTTGTACCACAGGTAGTCAGAATAAGATGGATTAGTTTTCAGTTGTTTATAGTTCGGCTTATTTATAAGTATGACTTATGTAAGGTAAGAAACAAGAAATGTATATTTGGTCGGTGGACTAGCCTTACCTAAAGGTCACTCCCCGGTAAGATTAATTACTTTTGGGTTGTAATAAATATCACTTGATGGTTAACAATTACTCTAGTTATGATGGTTCGTTTCCAAGATAATAACCTGTAAGTGTGTGTGTGTGATAAGTGTGGGGTCGTGAAGTGTGAGTATTTATATATTGTAGTGTGAGTTGTGTGAGTTTAGATGGCGTGGCTTCCGAGACTCCTGACCCCGGGTTTTGGGGTGCCACATTATTAGTTTTTACTGTAACGATCATTTTGTCAGAAAATAATTAAGTGAGATAAAAACAGTGATAATCATTTGGTTAATGGGTTGCGTGTTTGTTTTGGTAACCGTATGTGAGCAATAATTACTGCACGTTTCCCGTGCCCACTAATAATGTTTTGACTGTTTACATGCTGCCAGGTGTAAAATGTCTGTTCTGCTTCACAAATATAGTTGTTATCACGTGGAGAGTATAAATACTAGAGTTAAAAGATTTTACAATCTTTTACCTACTTTTACTCTTTTCTAATCTCTCTTATTCTCTCTCACTCTCTATCATTCTCTGAAGCTATTTTCTCACAGGCATTTTATCAAACACTCTAAACACACACAACTTTTCGCTTAATTTTCACAAAAATGGCACCTAAGGATCTTATCTATGATGGAGCCAAGTTTGTCCCCAACAACTATATGGCTATTCTCAACAAGGACGAGGCTCCTTCAGAACTTCACTTCATTCAAGATTTTCTCGCTCGAAATGAAATTAGGTATGCTCTGACCCAACCACAGGCTCTCTCAGGCAAGCAAATTCTGGATTTTTGGAGGTCTGGAGTCTATGATAATTGTGGTGAAAGTGGGTCCCCAAGCATCATTTTTACAACAGGGGAAGATGAGCACTTGGTAACCTTGTCAACTGTTCGACAAGCATTGCATCTGCCAGAAAACTGTACTTACAATTCACAAGTTGGGGAGTCAGTTATTCAAAACATGATGGCAAATCTTGGCTATGAGAAGTCTTTGTCCAAGCTGGGACAACTGAAGAGGCCCTACATCAGGAGGGAGTGGAGCTTCTTTTTCGATTGTATTACCAAAGCCTTTGCCAACAAATGCTCCAATCTTGATGTTATTCCAATCATGAGTCAGCAAATCGGGCATGCTCTTCTTAATCAAACTCATTTTGATTATGCTAGTGATGTGCTAGGGTTTATAGGTGATAGAATGAAAGAAGATAGCAACATAGTATATTTTGCTAGATTCTGTCAGCTTATATATAGTTTCTGTTGTCCTGATGCACCTCAAACCTTTAGTGAGTTAATTGAACCCTTTAAACTTCACAAAAGGGCTTTCACAGACTTATTATCTGCTGATAATAAGAAGGATATACTAAAACCCCTCCAAATTCCCCAATCTGTCAAACAATTCTTAGTAAATTCTAATCCTCACACATACACAACCATATATCCTGATGTTGCACCTACACAGCCTACTACTTCTCAACCTCCACCAACCCAGCCTTCCAATACTCAACCAGCACAATCCTCTCAACCACAACCATCAACACCTACTATCAGAACCTCACCTCTCAAGTCCAAATCTAAACCACACTCTAGTACATCTGAACAAGTTCCAGTTGTGAAATCTGCTACATCATCTTGGCCCAAAACCAAAAGAACTATCTCTGTGCCTAAATCTCCACCAAGCAGAAGAAGAAAGTTGATTCTGAGAGATGAATCTGATGAGGATGAACAAGTCCAGGTTCCTGCATCAGAACCTGTAACATTAGAAGCTGAAGAGTCAACTCTTCAGAAGGAGAAAGCAGCTGAAGCTTCTGGCATTCAGAAAAGAAAGAGGTCTTCACATTCTGATAGATCATGTCACCCCTCCATCTAGAAAATCAAAATCAAGGAAGACTAAAGAAGGTGTGCATATTGCACAAACTCAATCTGAGGATACTGAAGATGCTGAGGAAGGGGATCAGGAATCTTTGATCTCATTAGAACCTATTGTGATTGAAGCCCTGCCAGCAGCTGAAGAAGTTCCGATTCAGGAATCTGAAATTCCTGAAGTCCACGGATCAGAACCTGTACAAGAATCTGTGATTTCTCCACCTCACTCTCCATTCAAAGAAACGGCCTCAGTTGAAGATTCAGAGTTAAGTCCTAAAATTGGCATTCACAGGTTGAATATTCCAACTGTTTTGTATCTGGAAGCACCACCAGCAAAAGAGTCAACTCCACCTATTTCTCCAATACTAAATGCTGAAATTCCTATTACACCAATTCTGGATTTGGAACCTGGAGATCAGAATTTGGAAACAGATGAAGTTGCTACAAAATCTCCTTCAGTTACACAAACTCTGGTGTTATAAGAAGATGATGAGATTTTATCAAATTCTGGAGACAGTGCACCAGCAAGTGCTCCAGTCAATGCTCCAATTCTTGGCAATGAGGCACTGTTTAAATTTGATGAAGAAGATGCTCTTGTTCCTTGGGAGGACACTCACAGAGGAGTTGAATGGACAGAGAAGTGGAATGAACCTGACTTCATTCCCAACCCAACTGTTCTGACAGATCATGTTGCAAAAGCTGATGAGTTGCTGATAAATTCTGACTTCAAAACACAACTTAAAGTCACTGCTCTCAGTACTAAAACTCTTCAAGGTATACACTCCAAGACTCATGCAAAGGTTGATATACTTCAGGAAACAGTTGATATGCTAGACATGATGCTCAAAATAGACAAGAAGAGGTTTATCAGACCAATTCAAGAAAAGTGGATGTTATTGAGCTTGTTCAAGACAAGCAGCATGCCCAACTAGATGAGGTCTTACAAAATCAAGCTGCTCAACAGACTCAGTTAAATGAGATCCAATCTTCAGTGGAACTCCTTCTTTCTCTACTCCTGACAGATGATGCCAAAAAGGGGGAGAAGGTAGTTAAGTCCAAATGCTCAATTAGCAAGGCAATGAAGAAAAAGAATGATTCTGAAGATGACTAGGAAACCCTAGCAAGGGCAAAGGTCAAAGTAAAAGAAAGCAAGTAAGTAGAATTCCTATTCAGAAAGTACCTGATAGTAAGATTTCTGATAAATCTACTATTCAGAGGAGTGATAAGGAAGGAAAGAAGACTTCACCTACAGATCAAACTTTGTTGCTCACAAGTTCTAAAATTAAAGATCAAGTTCTTACAGCAAGTTCTGATAATCAAATTTTGATGACAAAGTCTGATGTTCTCATTCAAGGTGGAAGTCAAGACTCGAAGAAATTCATGCAAACCTTAAAGTTCAGGGAAAAGAAGGCAACCTTCTTTTACAAGGATCCTAAGATTCAAGCCTTAGATGAGTAACTTGTAAAGAGACTGTTCCTTAAGGATAATCCAAGATTGGATTTAGAGGAACTTAGAGAAGAAGAAGCAAGATTTAATGCTGAAAAGTCAAAACTACAACCTAAAGCTTCTAATGCAAAGAAGCCTCCCAAACCTAAGGAGAAAGGTATAGTAATAAGAGAAAGATCTGCCACGGAGATTCCTAGATTAAGGACTAGATCTCAAACTACTACTAATACCAAAGACAAGGGAAAAGGAAAATTTGGGGAGACAGTCAAGAAACAGAAGATGAAGATTCCTCAAATTCTGATGGATACTGTGTGTAAGATGGTTCAAGTCTTTGATGATACTGCTGTTGAAGATGAAACAGTTGAAACTCTGAAGAGAAAGAGGATGACAGAAGAATCTAAGACAATCTCTGATATAGCTCAAGTTGTTCAGAGTGAAGATATTTCAGAACAGCAAGCTATAGATGAAACTTCAAATCCTGACCAATTCATCAAGACATCAACCTCTGACACTGCTCAAGTTGACATTGACAGCTTAACACTTGATCAAAAAAAGAAGCTGCTATGGAACAAAGCTACTCCAGTGGAACCTAAGACCAATATAATGTTGAATCAGCTTGTATCTTTTGGGGTTAGAGTTAAACAAGCTAAAGACAAGTCTGGGTTAGGTTCTGACAAAGAAAAGAGATAAACAGGAGTAGAAGTTACTCTCAGAGATCCTTTCATTTTGATAGACAAACCATATGAAGAAATCAAACAAAAGCACCTTGACAAAGTAATGTCTACTCAAATTGTCATGGATACTCATGATGAATCAGAAGTTAAAGAAAAATTGATCTTGTTTCTCAATGATGGCAGAACTTACAGATTAGCAGATTCTGATGTGCTAAAGAAGTCTGTCAAAGAGCTTCAACTTATTCACTACCTTCTGGAAGTAAAATCTGATGTTACAAGAAGATGGTCATATTACATTTTGAAGGCTATAAGAGATCTTCTCAGAATTTATGGTACAAAAGCTTCTGAATACATTTTAAAAATTACTGAAGATGATGGAAGGGAAGTTTCTATAAAGAAGAAGTCTGCCAAAATTGAAGTAATTCTGAAGGGAAAGTGTCTATACTACAATGAAGACTCTTCACATCCCATAGTTATCAGACATGGAGATGGGCTTGAAAGAACATCAATTCCTGCACTCAGAGCAGCTATTTATCATATTGGTGATAATGAAGATGAAGAACTGATGCAAGTCAAAGCACAGTTAGTTGAAGTTCTGAGAAATGCTGAGGACAAGCTGGTAACAGACTTTATATGGAATCACTATGGATTCAGATTGATCCAGTGATATTGGTAAAGCTACATGTACTGTAAGTTGTATTTATCTGTTTAAAATAATATCTAATTGCATTTGTACTTAAATGTTTTTGACATCATCAAATCTATTAACTTGTATATTTTTCATAATTTACAAGTTGGGGGAGATTGTTAGATATATTTGTGATGTCATGTCTAATCTGATTTGTTTAGTTTCAGAACTTAGTATCAGAACTTCACTGGAAATTAGAACTTACTGAAGACAGGAAGTTATCAGAACTTAAGGCGTCAGAACTTATATCAGGACTTAAGTGCTGGTACACTTTAGATAAGGAAAGCAACTTATTTACAGGAGAGGATCTGGATTAAACAAGTAAAGATATGCATGAAGAATTGGACATCTATAGGACTGCAGTAGATAATCTCTGATTGATATATTCTAGGAAACATAATCATTATCATATCAATTAGTAGTTATCTTGTAACTGTGTATTATATAAACACATATTAGGGTTTACACTATAAGTGTTATCATTCACGAGAATATTATTCATTGTAACCCTAGCAGCTCTTAGATATATCATACATCACTGAGAGAGTAGATTAAACTTACTGTAACAGAGTTTGATATATTGAATAAACTTGTTTTCTGTTACATACTTGTGTTTATAATCGAATTGATTGTAGATACTATATTCAACCCCCTTCTATAGTATCATTGAGGCCTAACATGTACCGTGTTTATGATTTGAAAATTTAATTAAAACGCCTTATATATCGATTAATTCACGAGGAAAAACCTGTATCGCGGATATCGTGAAGAACTTAAATAGTTGACATTTTTATGATCGTGTCAAGAAAATAACTATTAACTAGGGATGGCAACGGGTCAGGTCGGATCGGGTATTGTAAAATTTAAATATTTTCGGGTTATCCAAAGCCAAATCCGTCGGGTTTCGGATCAGATTGGGTATCCAAAATTACGAATAATGTAGTCAAATTTAATATTTTTATACATACAAACACTATTAATCATATTTATATGATAGCAAAATTAAAATATATTAACTAAGAAGTAGTTAAACATATTATATTGCAAAGGTTGACATGGTGAGTAATATCTAAGATATGTTGATAACATAATATTTAGTATTTTATTATAAATTTATTATTTTTATAAATATTTACAAAGTATATCTTACATAATAAAAGCTGATTTTGAAATAACAAGTTATAATTCACTAAATAAGTACTGACAATCTTGATAATAATCTACTATTACACAAATAATACAAGAAAACTATGTAAATTATAGGTATTACATCTAAAATATTATGTATAATCTATAATAAATGTATCGGGTTTTAATCGGGTTTCGGGCTTGGATAGGGTTTGGATCAGATTTCGGATTTCGAATCGGGTTTCGGTTCGGTATAGTTGAAATCCAAATCCATATCCAAAATTTTGGATTCGGTATATCCAAAATTTCGGGTTTCGGATCGGATATCCGCCGGATCGGATTAATTTGTCATCCCTACTCTTAACATCAGCCAAAAATAAATAATAATTCATCACTAAAAGACTATTGATCATAGTTAGTTGGTTCATGGTCGTGTCAAGAAAATGCAAATATGATTTTACGGTATTTATTATATGATTTATATTATTTCTATGGTATATTTGTTTTGTTTGTTTAGATTGCTCATTTTTTAATGTTTGACTTCATTTTTTGATTGAAGTAAAAATTCTCCAATATGAATAAAAAATCATTCAATTTGCAAAGTTTACAAAATTTAATGATTTAAGATGCGTGCCCAAAATTTATTTGATGATTAGCGTGTAGGATTTACAGTTAAAATTGCCCAACACAAACTTTTACTTGGTCATCTATTTATGCACCAGATGTTAACTTCCTGCATCAACCCTTGAACCCCCAAATCAAACAAATTCAAATCTCCCAAGGTTTCTGAAAATTCGGAACCTAATTTCTCTAGCCCTAATTCAAAATTACTTGAACCGAGAAATTACACCATGATTTGCTATCGTCAATTTTGAAGTGCTTGGGATTCATGGTTCATTTTTCAATCTTCAAAGCTGTTATCTTCTTCCCCGTCACACTTATTTCTGGGTATTTGAGATATGTTAATTGTATTTGGCATTAGGTAAGTCCTACATGAATAATACCATAGGTTCAGGTTTGTCTCGGCCTATTTTTTAATTTATGCAATCAAATTTTATTATTTTTTTTAGTTGAAATTTTACACTTTTTATATATTGTGCACATACACATAAGCCGGGGGGTCTTTCGGAAACAGCTTTTTGTAACGCCCTCCAGACCCGGTTTGCAGAGAAAATCAATTAATTTCTGATTTTTAGTTAATAATTAATAATAATTAAATAAAAATTAGGCTATTTATAGTAGTAAAATTAATACTCCTAAATAAAATGAAGGCCCTAATTCTACACTTTTTAAAATTTATAGGCCCCTAATTTTATAATTTTTGAGTATTAAATTTTAATTTATAAGTATTTTATATATACAATTTATATGCCAAAATTTCCTAAAAATTGTGAATAATGCAAAAATGTAAAGAAATAATATAAATGAAAGTCCTATAATTTTATAAAAATAAAAATGTGATTTTTGTGGGGTTTTTAACACCCAATGGGGCCCGGAAAAGTCATTTTTCACAAAACGAGAAAGTTTATAAAATGCCTAGATGTTCAGAATAATGCGATGAGAAAAGTCGTTTGATGAAAAATAAGGCTCGTTATTTTATTTGAAATACTTTCTTTAAAATTATGGTCCGGGTCATAAAACATTTAAAATGAAAGCGATAAATGCAAAATAAAATATCTGAAAAGTATCTTAAAAATACCGAAATGACTCAGAATGCACGTAACACGTAACAACTAGGGTTTGACAGATACTTACACATAAATGACGCATCAACACACATACTTTATTATAAATATGATATAATATAGACGTAGACTTCCCAGACGTTACATCCTTCCCCCCTTAATAGGATTCTGTCCTCAGAATCTTACTATGAGAATAATTGAGGATATTTCTCTAACATTTCACTCTCAAGTTCCCAGGTTGATTCTTCAACCATAGGATTTCTCCACAAAACCCGCACTAAAGACACTGACTTATTTCTCAACACTTTTTCTCGCCGATCTAAAATTCTTATCGGCTGTTCTACAAAAGACAAATCAGGTTGGATATCTACCGGTTCATACTCGATTACATGCCTAGAATCAGGATTATATCGCTTAATCGACACGTGAAACACATTGTGAATATGTTGCATATGAGGCGGTAAAGCTAATTCGTACGCAACTTTTCCCACTTTCTTCAAAATTTCAAATGGTCCGACGTATCGTGGTTTCAATTTACCCTTATTGCCAAATCTGGTCAATCCTTTCCATGGCGTTGCCTGTTTTGTGCTGCATCTAATCGTTTTCGAATAAGTTCGATCTTTTCTTTAGTTTGTTGGATTAATTATGAACCCAAAATCTTGCGTTCTCCAACTTCATCCCAATGTACTGGTGATCTGCATTTTCTTCCGTATAATGCTTCGTATGATGGCATTCCAATGCTTGCGTGGTAATTGTTGTTGTAAGAAAATTCCACTAAAGGTAAATGCTCATCCCAACTGCCTTCGAAATCAATCGCACAAACTCGTAGCATATCTTCAATCGTTTGGATAGTTCTTTCACTTTGCCCATCGGTTTACGAATGATACGCGGTACTCATGTTTAATTTTGTTCCAAGACATTCTTGAAATTATCTCCAAAATCTTGAGTTGAAACGGGGATCTCGATCAGACACTATAGATATTGGAACTCCATGTCGCATCACAATTTTTTGAGATATAAGTGCACTAGCTTGTCGAGTGAAAATCTTTCGTTAATCGGTAGAAAATGTGCCGACTTCGTGAGTCTATCAACAATTACCCATATCGCATCATGATTTGCTTTAGTCCGTGGTAGTCCTACCACAAAATCCATCGTTAATTGTTCCCATTTCCATTCTGAAATATCTAACGGTTGTAATAATCCGCTCGGACGTTGATGATCCGCTTTGACCCGCTGGCATGTGTAGCATTTACTTACCCATTCTGCTATTTCCTTCTTCATATTCGGCCACCAAAAGTTTTCCTTCAGATCGCTATAGATTTTTGTACTCCCTGGATGAATGGAATACTTCGAGTTATGTGCATCTCGCAATATTTCTTCTTTTAGTTCTGCCACATTAGGGATCCAGATTCTCGATGCAAAGCGTAGAATTCCTTCATTATCCTTTTGAGTTGTGATTTCTTATCCCGTTAAGTCGTCATCCTGACTCATCACTTCTTCTTGACAGCGGCGAATCTTCTCTAGCCACTCTGTTTGAAATATCATAGCATAGATAGCTTCTGTAGATTCATTGGGAACACGAATTTCGATTTCCAACCTATCAAATTCCTTGGCTAATTCTTCGCATGAAGTTAACAAATTCAATCTTTCTTTCCTGCTCAGCACATCTGCCACAACATTTGTTTTCCCTGGATGATAATTGATCATAACATCGTAATCCTTAATTAATTCCAGCCATCGACGTTGTCTCATGTTCAGTTCCTTTTGCGTAAAGATGTACTTCAGACTTTTATGATCTGTGCAGATTTCGCATTTCTCACCATAGAGATAGTGTCTCCAAAGTTTCAACGCAAATACGATCGCTGCTAATTCCAGGTCATGAGTAGGATATTTCTGTTCATGAGGTTTGAGCTGTCTCGAAGCATATGCAATGACGTTACCGTGCTGCATCAATACACATCCTAATCCGCGATACGAAGCATCGCTGTAAATGACGAAATTCCCATGCTCATCTGGCAATACGAGTACCGGTGCGGTTACTAACCGATTCTTCAACTCTTGAAAACTTTCTTCACATTTGTCATTCCATACGAACTTTTCACTTTTTCGAGTTAACTTGGTCAACGGCGTTGCTATTTTCGCAAAATCTTTGACAAATCTTCTATAATATCCTGCCAATCCCAAGAAACTTCGAACTTCTGTCGGTGTCTTTGGTCTTTCCCAATTCAACACAGCTTCAATCTTCGCTGGATCGACTTGGATGCCTTCTCTACTGATGATGTGCCCTAGAAATTGTACTTCTCTCAACCAAAATTCACATTTCGAGAATTTCGCATACAGTTATTCTTTCCTCAGAATTTCCAAAGCAATCCTCAAGTGCTCAGCATGCTCTTCTTATGTCCTTGAGTAAATCAAGATGTCATCAATAAATACGATCACAAATTTGTCCAAGTATTTCTTGAATACCCTATTCATCAGATCCATGAATGTTGTTGGCATGTTAGTCAAACCGAATGCCATTACAAGAAACTCGTAATGTCCGTATCTCGTACGAAACACAGTCTTGGGAATATCTTCGGCTTTAATCTTCAATTGATGATAGCCTGATCGTAAATCTTTTTTTGAAAACCATGTGGCTCCTTTTAGTTGATTGAACAAATCATCGATTCTCGGTAAAGGATACTTGTTCTTGATAGTTAGCTTATTCAATTACTGATAGTCAATGCATAATCGCAAACTGCCATATTTCTTCTTTACGAACAATACCGGTGCACCCCATGGGGATTCACTGGGTCGTATGATGCCTCGGTCTAGCAGATCTTGCAATTGCGTTGACAATTCCTTCATCTCGACTAGAGCCATTCGATATGGAGCTTTCAAAACTGGTTCTGTACATGGTGCTAGATCAATCGTGAATTCAATTTCTCGATCTAGCGGTAACCCTGGAAGCTCGTCTGGAAAGACGTCCGGGAACTCACATACAACTGGAATGTCTTCTAGTTTAGGACTTCCTTTTTCAGTATCTAACACGTAAGTTATGTACATCTCACATTCTTGTCGAAGCAATCGTTTGGTCTACATCACTGTTAAAAAAAATTCCACTGTTTTTCGCCCTTGAACATTACCGTTGCATTTTCCGCAGTTCGCAATTTGACTTTCTTATTTGCGCAATCGATATGAGCATTATGACACGCTAACCAATCCATTCCAAAAATGACATCAAACTCTCCTAGCTTAAAAGGAATCAAGTCTACCGAAAAATGATGTCCGACTATTTCTATATCACATGCAGGACATACTCGATCTACTGGAACTTGGTCGTCATTCGCTAATTTTATAATTAACGTCTCGCCCAACCACTCGATTTCGCAATATAACTTATCAAGGAATTCTTCAGAAATAAATGAGCGAGTAGCTCCAGAATCAATTAGTACTTTAGAACTTACGGAATTCACCAAAAGCGTACCTGCAATTACACTCGGACTCTACACTGCTTCTTTCATTATCATGTTGAAAGTTCTTGCTCTGGGTTGATTAGGCGGTGGCGGAGGTAATGCCAACACTCTTGGAATACTGGCTGCCATGACTGGTCCTTTGCAATTTATAGCAATATGCCCTTTCTTTCCACACTGGAAGCAAGTAATTTCCGATGTTTTTCCCACTGGACATTCGTTAGAATAATGCCCTTTCTGCTTACATTGGTAACATATCACAGCCTTTTTGATACATACGCCGGTATATTTTCGATTACATGTCTTGCAGTACAACAATGGGATTCTGACCATTCCCTGCTGGTCGGGGGTTTGGAAACGATTACCTGTTTTCTGGGTACCTTGTCCTATCCTTTTGAAATTCAAATTTGTCCGGGCTTGAAATTCCGGTTTTCTGCTGGAGCGGTCTTGGAAACTTCCCTGTCCTTTATCTTGCTGAGATCTTTCACTTTCCCATTCAATAATCAAAGCTTTCTGAACTACGGTGGTATACGTTGTTAATTCAAAAACTGCAACTTGTCCATGGATCCACGGTCGTAATCCTTCTTGAAATCTTTGAACTAGCTTTTCTTCAGTATCAACCTGTTCTGGAACAAACCTAGCCAACTCAGTAAATTTGGCCTCATACTCTGCCACGAACATATATCCCTGCTTCAGTTCCAAAAACTTAATCTGCATTTGGTTTTTCACGTAGCGAGGAAAATGCTTTTCTAAGAACAAGTCTTTAAACCTATCCCATGCAATAACATCTTCACCCTCTAAAGCCTTTTTAGATTCCCACCAATAATTTGCCTCTCCTTTCAACAAGTAACTAGCAAAGTCAGTTTTCTGCTCTTCACAAACCTTGACTAGCGTAAATGCTTTCTTTATTTCTTTCAACCAGGTGGTAGCCTTAATAGGATCAGTAGACCCATCAAATTCTGGAGGTTTAACCGACTGAAACTGCTTGAAAGTAATAACATGTAATGCTGGTGGTATCTGAGGCTCAGGACGAATTGGCTGCTGTAACATTTGTTGTTAAATCTGTTGCTGCTGATGCTGCATCTGTTGTTGCATCATTACCATATGTTGTTGCATCAGATGGAACATTTGGTTCATGGTCTCATTAGTCTGTGCTTCAGAATTACTGTTAGAAGTCTCAGTCCTAGTCTTTCTTTTTGGTGCCATCTTCTGATAATAAAATAAGTGATATTTCTTTAACAGTTTAATAAATAATTGACAGTAGGTAAGAAAACAATGTATCATGTATTAACAACATGGTTCGAATAAAGAAAACAGTTTCTTAATATAAAAACAGGAAATGTAAACAGTTAAATAAAATGGTTGTTCTTTTCTTTCTTTTCTTTTTTTTTCTTTTTCAACAGAATTTATAATATGAAAAGCTGTAAAACAATAAAGTGAAGATAAATGCTGTAAAACTGTAAAGACTGAAATTTAAATAAAAGAAATTTAAAAAAGTTCGTTTTATATATATGACACCAGCCTCAGGTGTAAATGCTTGATACAAAAAGTCTCGCTCTGCTGGTTATCCTCACGGCTACAAGTCACACTAACTACTATCAGTCAAACTATTACTACAGGTTAAACTACTACTACATACATACACACTACTCACTATGTTATACTATGCTGCATCTATATACATCTGCACTCCGAAGTCACTGTCTCAAAACCCAGGCGGAATACGCCTCAGCACCTCCCTAAGTGTCTGGACCAAAGTTTGTGCCAAGCGGAATATCCTGTAGAACTCTGCGAAAGAAGGTGATCCTTCATGGGTCAAATCATCGAGCTCCCAAGTGGCACTCGTCAAAACCGACTGTAATCTCTGTCTCATAAAGTAATCCGGCTATAGGGCCGCTAACGGTCCTCTGTCCCTCTGGTCAAACAAATGCATAATCTCTCGACACTGTGCTCTCCAATACTGCACATCATCCCTCATAACCCTGTACTCATGGTATGGTACCATATACGGTTGTGCAACCTGACCCACTGACTCCTGTGACGGAACCCTCGGTATACCTGCACCCTGATGTGGTAATCCCAACTGTAAATCCACATTATGTTCTCCCATCCCCTCGACTGGAATCGTCTGAACTATGTCCGGCTCTGGAGCATGCACTGGTATAGGAGGTAACACTGGGGGTGGTGGTAACTCTGGCTCAATCCCCGATATAAATTGATGCTCAACTGGTAAAGGAACCATCGGCTCAAAGAACTCAAATGGATCGAACATCTCTATAGGGTCCTGAGCTATCCCCTGTACTGGTGGCACTGGCTCCTGTGGCAATGGTGGTGGAGGTGGTAGAAGAGGAAACATGTACTCAGATACTGGAGGTATAATTGGTGCTGCTGGCCCGATGACTGTCCACTCCGAAGAAGCCGAATATCCTGAAGACGCCATCTAATAATATACCAAAGAAAGAAGAAAGGTCACTGATCAATCCTAAGATTTATACTTTCCTATTCTAATCTGACCTAAATCCTAACACCACTCTTCCCATTTGACTATTCCTATCCTATGTGATCTCCCTATCTTATTTTAACCCTAATGTTCTTGTTTTCAGGGACCAAACCTACAGCTCTGATGCCAAACCTGTAACGCCCTCCAGACCCGGTTTGCAAAGAAAATCAATTAATTTCTGATTTTTAGTTAATAATTAATAATAATTAAATAAAAATTAGGCTATTTATAGTAGTAAAATTAATACTCCTAAATAAAATTAAGGCCCTAATTCTACACTTTTTAAAATTAATAGGGCCCTAATTTTATAATTTTTGAGTATTAAATTTTAATTTATAAGTATTTTATATATACAATATATATACTAAAATTTCCCAAAAATTGTGAATAATGCAAAAATGCAAAGAAATAATATAAATGAAAGCCCTATAATTTTATAAAAATAAAAATGTGATTTTTGTGGGGTTTTTAATACCCAATGGGGCCCGGAAAAGTCATTTTTCACAAAACGAGAAAGTTTATAAAATACCTAGATGTTCAGAATAATGCGATGAGGAAAGCCGTTTGATGAAAAATAAGGCCCATTATTTTATTTGAAATACTTGCTTTAAAATCATGGTTCGGGTCGTAAAACGTTTGAAATGAAAGCGATAAATGCAAAATAAAATATCTGAAAAGTATCTTAAAAATACCGGAATGACTCAAAATGCACGTAACACGTAACAACTAGGGTTTGACAGATATTTAGACATAAATGACGCATCAACACACATACTTTATTATAAATATGATATAATACATACGTAGATTTTCCAGACGTTACACGTTTGTTATGAATGGCGGAAGACTGCGTACATTTTAACCTTCCCTCTGTCCTATTCATTTTATATATTTTTCTTTTTGGGATATTTCATTCATTTTTATATATTTCAAAATTTATCAAAAATATTAAAAATTTTAAATAAAAAAATAATTACATTCACTTACATTCACTATTTTTCCCACTATATTAATTTTACACATTAAATATTGATTGATTCTATCATTTTACCTATTTTAAATATTTTTTCTCACAATATTTTACTTTTTCTTAATTTCATGTTCAAATCAAATGTATGAAATTTAAGAGGACAAGGGAGTATAATAAATGCATCTACAAAAATAAACCATCAAAACACACCCAATAACCACCTCATCTCTCGACTCGCCTGTATAGCAAATTCGCAACCCCCACCTTCCAGTCTTCCACCAGAAATAGCATACCTACCCATCAAGTCGGAATTAACTGTTAACCGTTAACTGTGATATTGGAGTACTTCTTTAGCTTTCATTTCAGTACATTTTTATTTTTGACGTTTCATTCAATTATATATATTTTAAAAATAATAAAATTTTATAATATAAAAATTAACTGCATTCGCTTATATCCATTACTCTCTTTCACTACATTTACTTTATATATCTTGGTTTCATTACTTCACCTATATTTCTTATTTTTTCACTAAATTACATTTTATCTTAATATCTCTTCAAACCTTCTATATATACTACTATTTAATAGAATGGAGGGAGTATAACTTTCTATGTTTAAAATGGCAAGACAATTAAAAAAGTGATTTATATTACTTAACTTGTTGTTTATTACTTACTGTATTAATGAAGATGGAAATTGGTCCTGATAAAATTAATCGAACTACTAGTTGGGCTTCTTCATTGTTAAATTCTTGGAGGGGTTTACATTAATGGTTTTATGGGCTGAAACTTTTAAGGCTTGCTAGAATTTTTGAAGTAATTTCATCCACTCTTCAAATTTAATTATCGTAATTCCAGTTTATATAAATAATGATTTCTTCTTTTTTTATCAACTACAGTTTATAGCCCGGAATTTCCACTTGGTGCATTTTTGTGTACCTGAAATTCAATAACCAGTAAATTGCATGCTAAAATTACTAAAAATTAGCAAAATGCATACTTTCATTAAGTAAGTTAATACCGTCAATTTGAGTGAGGTTAGATTTGTAATTCTCTGTTCGGTGGTTCCCGACTTCCTTCCAGGCATGACGTAATCACAAATATACATACAAAAAATAGTAAATATCAGGACTAAAAGAACAAGGAATAAGAGCAACTTAAAAAGCTCTATATATATGCTCTTTCGCTAAATTTTGAGAAAATTGAAAGTAAAAATATTTTCAACACACTCTTAAGTCATCCTCAAATCCTCATATATTTAGGATCTTCAAATCTTTTCTCAATATTAAGAAGTGCATCTTCCTTCCTTTTTCATTTATATATTGATATTTATTAATTTCCCTCCTTTTTCTGCAAATCTCTCCATACTTCTCCTTAAAATATAGATAAAGAAATACATAAAAAACATATATAGAATAAATTGAGGAGAGTTGTTGGAGTAAAACATTAATTTTGTATTTTAAGTTTTTGAGAGTCATTTTAATATTATTATTTATGAGGAGAATGCTAAGTAATTGTTGGAGTTACTCTAAAAGCCCCAAATATCACTTTTTTGAATAAATTGGTCTTCAATGCCATTTTGTGAAAAGTTCGTCCTAGATGTCACTCTATAACTCCGTTTTAATTAATGGCTTTGTTAAATATAAAAATTCATTCTCATTTAATGTTTTTAATAATAAAACTTATCTTAAAAATACGTTTTCAGTTATTTTCAATTAATATTTTACATTTTCATATATTTTTATTGGCTTTCAAAGACTTTAAAATTTTAACTTATTTTTTAAAATTCAATCATGGGCATTATTTTAATTTTTTAAAAAATTTTAGAATTCAACAATCCCCTTTTAAGTTTTAGAAATATTTAAAAATAAATTAAAAAAGATACAGGGTTTAGACTCTAGGTTTAGGATCTTTTGAGAGTCATTTAAATAATATTATTTATGAGAAAAATGCTAAGTAATTGTTGGAGTTGCTCTAAAGGCCCCAAATATCACTTTTTTAGTCAAATGACTCACTTTCTAAAAGTTAGCTTCAATTTATGACTTTGTTAAATATAAAAACTCATTCTCATTTAATGTTTTTAATTATAAAACTTAACTTAAAAATACGTTTTTAATTATTTTTAATTAATATTTTATATTTTCATATCTTTTTATTGGCTTTCAAAAACTTTAAAATTTTAAATTAATTTTTTTAAAATTCAACCATGGGTCTTTTTTTTAATATTTTAGGGTTCACCAATCCTTTTTTGGGTTTTAGAAATATTAAAAATAAATTAATAAAAAATACAATGATTTAGGGCTCCTAGTGCCTAAACCCTAATTTAATCTAAAGTTTAAGCCTAAACCCTATGAACTAAACTCTAATTATTCACCATTTTTAATATTTTAGAGTTAACCAATTCTCAATTTGGGTTTTAAAACTATTAAATTAATTATAGATCTGAATAAAATATGAAAGAAAATACCCATTAGAATAAAGTTTTAAACTTGAAAATATAACATTATCTAGCATTTTTGGTCAAAAAAAATCAAAAAAGACAAAAACGCAAAACCAACCTGCATTAACTTCAAAAACTAACTTTCAAGTTGCGTTTTGCGCCACCTTAACATTAATTGAAGTTGTGTTTTCAACTTTTAAAAAAAATCAAAACGGAACACGCAACTCCATTTTTCATTAAAAAAGAAAAACATGACACGAAACTTCGTTTTGGAGTGACATTTGCGCCATTTTTTCCAAAATGATATTGAGGGTCATTCACCCTCAAATTGTGACATTTGACCAACACCAAAGAACAAGCTAATAAACTATTACATACACAATTACTCTATATTAATATACATTAATTAAATTAAAATGCATCTTATTACGGTTATATCAAGATCCAATGATTATATTTTTAACAATATTTTCATTATTTTCTTTATGTAATTTTGGGCCTCATTTGATGCTTTTAATTTTTAATTTTTTATTATTTAGAAAATTTAGAAAGTAAAAAATTGGGAGGATAGAAAATATTTGATATTTTTTAATTATTAAAATTTTCATTATTTTGAAAAATTTTAGAAATGTAAAAATATTGGAGGGGTTAAAGATATTGAGAAACTTTAAAGTAACGAGAGAGTATTATATAAATACTTTTCCATGTTTGTATATTACCAAAATTAGCTTGATTAAATAAAATAATACAATTGGAATGGAAAGAGGAATAAAATTAATTAATATATAACTAAAAGTCTATAAAATATTATATGTATTATTATTATTACATATTTACAATGTTAAATTTTTGAATATCGGTATATATAATAAGCATAACGAGGATTTTATCCAAAATTTTGAAAGTTATAGTACTTGACGTCTGACGACCATTGTGATAAGGATCTTCGAATTTAAAAAACAAATAAATTATAGCTGTTAGACATAAAGTAATGGAATATTCTCTAATAAACCATAATATTATAAATTCAATAGAATATCATGCATTTTCAATTATTTAAACTAAAGTGAAGTATGCATCCTAAATTGAGTAAAATGCATAATTTATGTTGGACAATAATTACTAAACCTTCACTGAATTAAATATTTTTTTGTGAATTTTGTGTGAGCTGTAAAATCGTCAAAATTTGTATTACTCAAGATAGAGCTGAAATAAAATCAAAAAAAATCTCGGTAATTTTATATTTTGTTGAACTATAATTTGTTTCTTTTTCCTTTAACGATGTCAAATTAATAAATTTGTTTTAAATAAAAAAATTGTCAAAAAATTAAATAAATACTCGAACAAATTCCATGTCTTAAAAATTCTAATTTGATTTAAATTAAGAAAATTATATAATATTTTAATAAATTTGGTTCTAATATAATATTTACAATATTTATTAAATTATATTATATATTTACATATTTTACTTGAATGTTAAGTTATAGATATTCTTAAACAAATTATTTTTCTTGTAATAATTGTGTCTTTTCAGTTTGCCGTTCATGCTGTCTGTCTTGTTGGATAGAGCAGGATTGTAGTTCATTCAACAAAAAGAATACCTATTTAACCATTTTCAAGTTAACAGCGTCAACTTGGAACCAACGGACGTATGCATCTAGCTAGCTTTCCGTAACTTCGATATGCAATTTACTAGATACCAAATTATAGGTATACAAAGTGCAAAATGATGAAATTCAGGTACACAACTTATTTTTTACTCTTTATAAAAATATTGGTTAGTTTGTGCAATTCAATTTTCAAGTTGTAACACTACTTTACAGAGTTGACAAGCCAGATACGACAAATATCTCGATCGAAAGTGTAAATGATTTATAATTTCCGTACCTACCAAAAAATAATTTATTAGTTAAATATGAATTTAGAAATGATTAGCTCTAGAAGAGACATCCAAATAAGGCCCTATGCAATGCCAAGCTTCCCTTTCATCATCATCTTCCAGCTCTTCAAGTTATCTTGCTTTACTCTACATTTTATTTACAATGCTCCTTATCCCAAAGAACAATCCCATTTAACTCACTAAATATTTTTGACCGATTTTGAGGCGATTTTTGAAAATTGACCGATCTCTGTAACCATCGTGAAAACTAAAAAATTAGTTATAACTAAGTGGTAGGTGTAGGTTGATAAAGTATAGATGGAAGAGATGAAAGTAGAGTTTTATTATAATATGACTTGTTCTAGAATAGAAGAGAGGAGGCTTATATAGCCAACAAATCAAATAATAATAAAGAAAAATATTCTAACGAAAAGACTATTACAATAATGAAATTATCCAATAATAAGAATATTATATATGTTAACATCTCCCCCCTCAAACTCACGATGGTGAATAGAGAGTTTGTCAAACAAGAAACAGAGTCACATAACCAAACAAATCCCAACATAGTCACATATCCAAAACAATCAAAAGCTTTCAACCGAATCCACAACACAATAATATAAGAGAAATCATCCAAACACGCAGCAACACAAGAGAAAACAGAGCAATCCGATAAAAGAAATCATCCAAACACCAGCAACACAAAAAAACAGAGTAATCCAAGTGAATCCAACCCAATATCAGAGTTACCAAGAAATCCAATCATCAAGAGAAGAATCGTCAACGTCATCTAATCACCACAACAAATTTATAACTAAAACAAATCCGCAACCATCGAAACTAAATCCAAATAACAAATCTGCAACCATCGAAACTAAATCCAAATATAAAATTCAACCCAATAATCAATCCAAACAAACTCCAAATAACCGAATCCAAGTCAGCAACCTGTATCCAATCATCAACCAAATAAAAATTATATACCAATTCAAACAGTATCCGAATCTAATCAAACCCCTCGAAGGGCCAGTGTGCCTAGAATACCAGATAAACTTAACAATCCCTCGTAGGGCCAATGTGCCTAGAGTACCAGATAAAATAAAATAAAAGGCGGAGATGGGGAGAAGTATACAGATGTGTCTAGGGATACCCCGATCAACACGAGAAAAGGAAAGGAAGATGAGAGGGAAAGAAAGAAACTAATATTATCAAGGAGCCAATATCATTACAGAGAGATCGAGAGTGTGTAGTAGAGTCCCAACTAAAATCAGCAGAAAAATTGTATGAGAGTTCCAACCAAAACCAGCAGAAAAATTATATGAGAGTCCCAACCAAAACCAGCATAAAAAAAACTTCAACCAAAATTAATTTTGTTTACCCTATAGTTATTCAACAAATTCGAAGAAAAAAAACTATAATCATGATCAAAACTGAAAATCATCTAAAGAAGTGATTTGGAGAAGAAGACGAGAAAAAATAATAATCAAAATACATATTTTAAACTCAACATTTGCTAATTACAATGATCGACTCTCCATTAACCTATCCTAGATCAAAGCATAGCTCTAGATACCATGATAAAGTATAGATGGAAGAGATAAAAGTAGAATTTATTATAATATGACTTGTTCTACAATAGAATAGAGGAGGCTTATATAACCAACAATCAAACAATAATAAAGGAAAATATCATAACAAGAAAACTATTACAATAATGAAACTATCCAATAATAAAAATATTATATATGTTAACATAGGTCAGCATATCAGATAGTGAACGTACCATTAAAAGACTAGTAACTTGTTCCAACAAAAAAATATATTTTTAGGTTGATTCCTTAACATAACTTACCGTAACATATCCAACAACAGCAAGGGAATGAACATGCCATTATGAATGTTGACTAGGTCGGGGATGCTACGAGAAATGCATGCGACGAGGCAGGACTTGACTGAGGTGGTGACGAAACTGAGGCAACAACAGCTGCAGTGGGTGATGCAACAGGAGTAGCCACCACAGAAGGTGAAGATGTTGTAGGAGTTACAGAGGGCGACTAAACCCCAACACAGGCGAGTATAATGCAGATAAAAGCTACAACGCATGCAACTTTTCTATCCATGGTAACTTTTTAATGAGAATAAGGAGGATGAGGATATATGATTATATGAGGGAAGATAATATAGAGCCATAGAGAATAGTGACCGAAGTGTTAAGTGTATAAATGATGTTGTTGAGCTTAAGTTAATTTATGTCAAAGAAACTTATAAGAATAACGTGTAAATGAGGAGTTTCTGGAAATTGGAATAAATGAGCTTTTAAAATATTAAAAAATCAATTTTTTATTGAAGGGAAGACAAAATATTCCAAGGACAAACGGGGGGATGACTCTATGAATTGGTGGTGAAGTTTGTTTGGCTAATCCTACCATTGCCTAGACCTGGAAGAAGCTGAATTGGAAAGACATTCTGTTCTTTCGAATCTTGAAGCTTAAAACAAGCCATTTCAAAACACGGTTATATACTTAGATCTAAACTTGGATTGTTGACTCAATAGTAAAACACCCTGCTTTTCTCAGACAATGTTTGTACGTTCAATGCAAAACTCGAATTCTGACACTCCTAACATGTAATAGTTATTGCAAATATACTTTTAATTGAAAAATAAAATCATTCTATTTGCAATCTTACGTTTCAAATAACCCGTCCCATGTCTTTTATATCGTTGCGTTCTCTCTCTCTCTCTCTCTCTCGTTGATTGTTTAAGAAAAGAACAAGAAGACGTCTTATCGAAATCAAAAGATGCACAAGAAGCTCCAGACTAGTACCCCTTTTCCTCCTCTTCCTTCACTTTCGTTTATTTGTCCCAAAGTTTTGATGTTTATCACTGTCTATATGTATGTATGTATGTGATGATGGGTTTTGTTGATTATATGAATTAATTGGATAATTATATGGGGCTCATGTAAATATTGTCGCTGTTAATTTAGTTTCAGTGGATTAGATTTGTAATTTTCAGGTCCTTGATGTTTCAGAAAATATAGAGTAATACTTTAGTCCAAAACATTTTTTTCAGCTTGTAGATTGTAAGTGATTGATTGACTTGTGATGTGAGAATTTAATCTGAATTGTGTAATTCTCATTTTCTACCAAATGAAAAGTGATACTTTCAATAAGCATTTTATGTTCCTTTAGCAAATTTGTTATGTAAGTGATTTGAATGCCCAGTGGATTAATAATGACATCTTTCTATTTTAATATTCACTATATGACTGTGTTATTTTGCAGGCAAAATAGAATGCATATGATATGCATTGGAGAGTATGTTAGGTCACACAACACTATAGAAGGGGGTTGAATATAGTGTTTATACAATCAAATCGATTTAGAACACAAGTATGTAACAGTAATCAAGTTTATTCAATATAATAAGCTCTGTTACAAAGTAGGTTAAACTACTCTCTCAGTGATAAACAATATCACTAAGAGATGCTAGGTTACAATGAATAATGTTCTCGTGAATGATAACACATATACTGTAAACCCTAAGCTGTGTTTATATAGTACATAGTTACAAGATATCTTCTAATTGATATGAAATATAATTCTATCTCCTTAAATATATCAATAAGATATTATCTTCTACAAGTCTTCTAGCTGTCCAATTCTTCATGCATATCTTCTTTTATTTTAGTCCAGATCCTCTCCTGTAAATCAGCTGCATTCCTTATCTGAAGTACCCACACTTAAGTCCTGATATAAATCCTGACGGCCTTAAGTTCTGATATAAGTCATGACTTCAGTAAGTCCTGATTTCCAGTAAGTCCTGATATTAAGTTCTGAAACTAAACACAACAGATTAGACATGACATCACAAATATATCTAACAATCTCCCCCAACTTGTAAATTATGAAAAATATACAAGTTAATAGATTTGATGATGTCAAAAATATTTAAGTACAAATGCAATGAGAGTTTATTTAAATAACTAACTATAACTTACAGTCCTTGCAGCTTTTACCAATTTTATTGAGTCAATCTGAATCCAAAGTGATTCTTGACAAAGTTTGATATCAGCTTCTCTTCTGCATTCCTCAGGACTTGAGCTAATGTAGCCTTGACTTGCTTTATTTCTTCATCTTGACTTCCAATCTGGTAGATTGCAGTCCTAGGTGCTGAGATATGATTTCTTTCCAATCCATCACCAAGTCTGATTACTCTTAGATGAGATGAGTCTTCATTATAGCACAAACATTTCTCTTTCAGAATAATTTCAAGTTTAACAGAATTTTTCTTCATTAGAATTTCACTTCCATCATCTTCAACTATATTTGGAATAAATTCTGCAACCCTTGATCCAGAGATTCTGGCTTTATCCCTTATAGTCTTCATGATGAAATTTGGCCATCTTCTAGTAATCTCGAACTTTATCTCCAAAAGATAATGAAAGAATTGAAGTTCTTTCAGAGATTTATTCAACACATCTGATTCTGACATTCTGTATGTTCTTCCATCTTCAAGAAATAGAATCAACTTTTCTTTGACATTACTCTTATCATGAGCATCCAGTACCACTTGAACAGATATAACCTTGTCAAGGTGTTTCTGTGTAACTTCCTCAAGAGGTTTGTCAGTTAATATGAATGGATCTCTGGTAATTACTTCAACTCCGATTTTGATTTTGGCTTCTTCAGAACCTAATCCAGCTCTGTCTCTTGCTTCTCTGGATTTCAATCCAGCAATCATGAAATCAGATAGCAATTGACTTTTCTATAGGATATGATGGTTTAACATTTTTCCTTAGGAGTTTCTTCTTATCAGTAACTGTCATCTTGTTCAAATCAACTTGAGCTCTGTCAGAGGTTGATGTCTTGATGACTTGTTCAGGATTTGCAGATTCGTCTATAGCTTGCTCTTCTTCACTCTGAACAACTTGAGCTATGTCACAGGTTGTCTTAGATTCTTCAGTTATCTTTGTTCTTTTCAGAGTTTCAACAGTTTCATCTTCTGCAGCTGTATCATCAAAAACCTGAACCATTTTGCACACAGGTTTCATCAGGATTTGAGGAATCTTCATCTCATGTTTCTTTGTTGGTTCATCAATCTTTCCTTTCCCTTTTGCCTTGGGATCAATTTCAAATTGTGATCTTGTCTTGGGCTTTGAAGCCTCAAATGTTGACCTTTCCTTGATCACAATGCCTTTTCCCTTAGGCATTGGAGGTTTCTTTGCATTAGAAGCTTTAGATTTAGGATTTGTCTTCTCAGCTGCAAATCTAGCTTCTTCCTCTTTTAGAGTCTCTAAATTCATTCCAGGATTATCCTTGAGAAACAATCTTCTAGAAATTTCTTCATCAAGTGTCTGAATCTTGAGATTATTATAGTAGACAGTAGTCTCCCTTCCCTTAAGCTTTAGAGTTTGTAAAAACTTCTGAGAGTCTTGACTTCCAGACTGAATGAGAAGATCAGAACTTGATATCATATTTTGATTATCAGAACTTGCTATCAGAGTTTGAGCATTTACAGCTTCAGAACTTGAATTCTTCTGTGTAGAAGATTTACTAGAATCAGAAATTAGTTTCTGTGAAGAAACTTTGCTGCTTTGCCCTTGACTTTGACCTTTGCCCTTGCTAGGGTTTCCCTGGTCATCTCCTTTTATCATCCTTCTTCTTCAGTACTTGACTAGTTGAGCATTTGGACTTAACTACCTTCTCCCCCCTTTTTGGCATTATCTAGATAGGAGTAGAGAGAGAAGAAGTTCCACTGAAGATTGGATTTCATTCAGTTGAGTCTGTTGAGCAGCTTGATTTTGTAGGACCTCAGCCAGTTGGGCCTGCTGCTCTTCTTGAACTTTCTCAATAGCTTCAACTTTCTCTTGAATAGGTCTGATAAACCTCTTCTTGTCTAACTTGATCTCCATATCCAGCTTATCAGCTTTTTCCAGAAGTTTATCAACCTTTTCATGAGTAATGAAGTGTTGACCCTGAAGAGATTTAGTACTGAGAGCTGTGACATTAAGTTGAGCTTTGAAGTCAGAATTTATCAACAACTCATCAGCTTTTGCAATATGATCTGACAGAACTTTTGACCTTGGAATGAAGTCAGACTCATTCCACTTCTTGGTCCATTCAACTCCTCTGTGAGTTTCTTCCCATGGAACAGGAGCATCTTTTTCAACAAATTTTAACAATGCCTCCTTTCCAAGAATTGGAGCATTTACAGGAGCACTGTCTCCGAGACTTGAGTGAATCTCATCATCTTCTGATAGTACTAAAGTGTGTGTCACTGAAGGTGATTCTGGTACAACTTCATCTGTTTTCACATCCAGAATTGGTGTGGTAGGAACTTCAGCATTTAGTGGAGAAACAGGTGGAGTTGTCTCCTTTGCTAGTGCTTCCAGATACAAGACAATTGGAATGTTCAGCCTATGAAAGTCAATTTCAGGACTTAATCTTGAATCTTCAACTGTAGCTGTTTCTCTGATTGGAGAGACAAGAGGTGTGATCACTTTATCTTGAACAGTGTCTTCAGCTTGAGGTGGAGGTGGCAAAGCTTCAATCACTATTGGTTCTGATGAGATCAGAGATTCCTGATCCCCTTCCTCAGCTTCTTCATATTGAGCTTGTATAATTTTCATACCTGCTCTCTTCTTCTTTGATCTTCTGGATGATGGAGGAGTTGCTTGAGCAGCATCAGAACTTGAAGTTCTTTTCTTTTTAAAATTCCAGAACCCTCAGCTTCAGTCTATTTCCGAGGAGTTACCTATTTCTGAAAAATTTCCTTTTCAGCTTCTACTGTCACAGGTTCTGATGCTGGAACCTGGACCTGTTCATCTTCATCTGATTCATCTCTAAGAATCATCCTTCTTCTCCTTGGTGGAGATTTAGGAACATATTTAGTTCTTGAAGATTGTACAACTGGCACCTTTTGGGAAGTACCAGAGGTTGGTTTGGTAGTAGGTGCTGATGGTTGTGGTTGAGAAGATTGTGCTGGTTGGAAATAGGTATCGATGGTAGGCTGTGGTTGAGAGTTGGAAGGTTGTGTTGGTAGAGGTTGAGAGGGTGCAACTTCATGAAATTTGGGTGTGTATGTGTCGGGGTTAGAGTTTACTAAGAACTGTTTTACAGATTCAGGAATTTGAAGGGGTCTTAGTAAGTTTTTCTTATTATCAGTAGATAACAAGACTGTGAAAGCCCTTTTAGCAAGTTTAAAAGGTTGAATTGACTCACTAAAGTTTTGGGGCTTATCATGACAACAAAAACTGTAAATGAGTTGACAAAATCTAGCAAAGTAAACAGTATTTGGGTCCTCATTCATCCTATCCCCAATAAAACCCAAAATAGCAATAGCATAATCAAAATGAGTTTTATTAAGAAGTGCATACCCTATTTGCTGACTCAGAATTGGAATGGCATCAAAGTTGGAGCATTTATTGGCAAAAGCTCTGGTGATGCAGTCAAAGAAAAAACTCCACTCCCTTATAATGTATGGCCTCTTCAGTTATCCCAGCTTGGACAAACCTTTCTCATAGCCAAGATTGGCCATCATACTTTGTAGAAGTGGCTCCTTAATCTGAGCATTGAAATTGCAATTTTCTGGCAGATGTAGAGCTTGTCGAACAGTAGACAAAGTAACCAGATGCTCATCTTCCCCTGTTGTAAAAATAATACTTGGGGACCCAGCTTCACCACCATCATCATATACCCCAGTCCTCCAAAACTCCAGTATTTGTGTTCCTGAGAGTAATTGTGGTTGGATCAGAGCATACCCAATCTAACTGTTAGCAAGAAAGTCCTGAACGAAGTGAAGATCTGAAGGAGCATCGTTCTTGCTGAGAATAGCCATGTAGTTGTTGGGGAAGAAATTGGCTCCAATAAAGATAACGTCCTTAGGTGCCATATCTGTAAGAAATTAAGTGAAAAATTATGTGTTTGCAAGGTGTTTGATAAAATGCCTGTAAGAAATAGCTTTAGAGAATATTAGAGAGTGAGAGAGAATAAGAGAGATTAAAAAATAAGAATAGTAGGTAAAAGATTTTAAAATCTTTTAACTCTCTTATTTATACACTCCACGTGACAACGACTATTTTTGTGAAGCAGAACAAACTTTTTTACACAAGGAAGCATGGAAACAGTCAAAACAGTAATGAGTGGGCACAGTAAACGTGCAGTAATTATTGCTCACATGCTGTTACCAAAAAAACACGCAACCCATTAACCAAATGATTATCACTATTTTTATCTCACTTAATTATTTTCTGACAAAATATAACCGTTACAGTAAATACTAAAAATAAGTCAAGTAATTAAAATGTGACACGTAAGCATCAGAGTTTACATCAAGATTTACATCAGAACTTGACTATTATCAGAATTTAACGGTCATCAGAACATGGCTTCTGTACATAAAAAGTAAATGACTATTTCTGTGATTCTTCACACAAATAATGACTGGTTTCTTTAGAGTTTAATCATTAGAACTTTCATCAGAACTTGTCCTCAGAATTTATGCAAATAATACTTAACTGTTTGTCAGAAATAACTTAATCACCACAATAATTTTCATCATTCATATGGAGTGAGAGTTTGTGCATTTGCAAATGATCAGATAAAGATTAAAGTCTGATAAACTTTAGATATCTTAGAAATAAGGCATAACTAAGAAAAATGCTTAAAATTTGTCTTTAATTTTGAAGTCTACTATAGAATAAATTTATGCAAGAGTCCACCTCAACTATTTATGCTCATTTTATGCATCTTTTGAAATTCTTTAGATAGTAGCTTCTCAGTGTAAATGAGTTACAAATGTTTTCAGAATTTATGCTGTTATCAGAATATTTCTCCAGTAATCAGAGAATGTGAAAAGTCACCAAGAAAAATTTATTTGTTTTTCTAATGCATATAACTTAATACTAGAAATGCACTTGGGTCTTCCATTTCACATATTTACTCTAGATCTCAAAGGAGTACCTGACTTCAATTTTTCTTTTCTTTTGTTTTCTTCAGATAAGTGAGGCTTATCAAGCATGTAGTTCATCCTTAAGATTTACTTATATCAGAATTTGATAGATAAGAAGCAAAAATCTAGTTTGTAACTTAGTAATAAGATACAAGGAGTAAATTTGACTAATATCAAAATCAGAGTTTATTTGT
This sequence comes from Apium graveolens, assembly GCF_009905375.1. Lineage (NCBI taxonomy): Eukaryota > Viridiplantae > Streptophyta > Magnoliopsida > Apiales > Apiaceae > Apium > Apium graveolens. The sequence goes on from NW_027420119.1 coordinate 79,133, forward strand.
GTTATGGATTTTCACATAAATAACTAATTCATACATGGGATATACAGTTTGTTAAAGACTACTAAGTCAACATCAAACAAGATAATTCTCATTGGATTGAATAGTCACAGAACATTCAAAACACTATCAGAGTATATAGAATCATATCAGATAATAATCAATATTTAATATGAAAAATTTAAGCACATATTACATTGAGAGAAGACAATCTGTAAACACTGATCATAAAGTCTGATACATGAGAAGTGAGAACAAAAACTAAGCAGATTTTGAGAAAGAACCTGAAACCATTCCAAGTTCATTTACCAGTCTTGTAAAAGTAGCTTCACATAGTGGTTTTGTGAAGATATCTGCTAGTTGTTGATCTGTTGGGACAAAATACAATTCCATTGTACCTTCCATCACATGTTCCCTTATGAAATGGTACCTAATGCTGATGTGCTTTGTCATTGAGTGTTGAACTGGATTACCTGTCATAGCAATAGCACTTTGATTATCACAGTAAATAGGTATTTTAGAAAATTCTAACCCATAGTCAAGTAACTGATTCTTCATCCAAAGAATCTGTGCACAACACCTTCCTGCAACAATATATTCTTCTTCTGAAGTTGATGTGGAAATTAATTTTTGTTTCTTGCTAAACCAAGAAACCAATCTGCCTCCAAGAAATTGGCAGCTTCCACTAGTGCTTTTCCTGTCTATTTTGCATCCTGCAAAATCTGCATCTGAGTAACCTATTAGCTTAAAATCCGATTCCCTGGGATACCACAATCCTAGATCAGATGTACCCTTGAGGTACTTGAAAATTCTTTTCACAGCTATTAGACGAGGTTCTCTTGGATCAGCCTGAAATCTTACACAAAGACAGGTAGCATACATGATATCAGGTCTACTTGCAGTTAAATAGAGTAAGGAGCCAATCATACCTTTGTAGTTAGTAATATCTACTGATGCTCCAGTATCTTTATCTAACTTGGTGGCAGTGGCCATGAGAGTGGATGCAGTTGAACTGTCTTGCATTCAAAATATCTTGAGTAAATTTTTGGTGTACTTGGATTGATTTATGAAAATACCTTCTTCAGTTTGCTTGACTTGAAGTCCCATAAAATAGCTAAGTTCTCCCATCATACTCATTTGATATCTTGACTGCATTAACTTGGAAAATCTTTCACAAAGTTTTGTATTTGTAGAGCCAAAAATGATATCATCAACATATATCTGTACCAAAAGTAAGTCCTTGCCATGGTTGAGGTAGAACAGTGTTTTATCAATTGTGCCTCTGGTAAATCCACTTTCCAGAAGGAATTGAGCTAAAGTCTCATACCATGCTCTTGGAGCTTGCTTAAGGCCATAAAGTGCTTTGTCAAGCCTGTAAACATGATTTGGAAATTTTGGATCTACAAAGCCTGGAGGTTGTTCCACATATACCTCTTCTACTAAGTCTCCATTGAGAAAAGCACATTTCACATCCATTTGAAAGACTTTAAACTTCTTGTGAGCAGCATAAGCCAAAAAGATTCTTATGGCTTCCAATCTAGCAACTGGAGCAAATGTTTCATCATAGTCAATAACCTCCTGTTGAGAGTAACCTTTAACAACCAGCCTTGCTTTGTTTCTTGTAATTATGCCATCACTGTCAGTTTTGTTTCCGAACACCCATTTTGTACCAACAATGGATTTGTCCTTTGGCCTTGGCACTAGGGTCCAGACTTTATTTCTTTCAAATTCATTTAACTATTCCTGCATTGCTTGCACCCAATCAGCATCTTGAAGAGCTTCTTCCACTTTCTTTGGTTCAGTCTGAGATAGAAAAGAATGATAGAGACATTCATTTAATGTTGTTGTTCTAGTTCTGACACCTGCTTCAGGATCTCCAATTATTAAGTCAGGTGTAGTCCACTTCCTTGCAGATGGAAGTTGATCTCTAGAACTGGATCCTCCCCCATGATCCATGCTGTCTCCATCAGCATTTTCTGATGCTCCCCCTGAAGTTATGCTCTCTTAAATTCCAGAATTTGAGTTGGATCCCTCAGGAATTGAAGAATCAGAGTTTCCAGAATTGTTAGAATTTGGCTCATCAGAACTTGATGAATCAGACCGTGAAGAGCCAGTGACTCATATGGTGTTTTTCCATGCTTGTTTATGAGTGTATTATTCTGTGTAAAATAAGCAGTATGCACAGCTTCATCCCAAAAATAGGTTGGTAGCTTTGCTTCATCAAGCATAGTTCGTGCAGCTTCAGTAAGAGTCCTGTTCTTTCTTTCTACAACTCCATTCTGATGTGGAGTTCCAGGTGCAGAAAATTCCTGCTTTATTCCATGCTCTTTGCAGAACTCTTCCATGATTGAATTTTTGAACTCAGTGCCATTATCACTTCTTATTATTTTAACAGAATCTTTGACCAACTTATCCAGCCGCCTGACATGATCAGTTAGAGTAGATATTGTTTCATTCTTCTTGTGCAAGATATACACCCAAGTGTATCTTGTGAACTCATCCACTATAACCATAGCATATTTCTTCTTTACAATGGACATGACATTGACTGGACCAAATAGATCAACATGCAGTAAGCGATAAGGCTCAAGAATTGAGGATTCAGTTTTGCTCTTGAATGAAGATTTTCTTTGTTTTGCCTTTTGACATGAGTCACAAAGACCATCAGGAGCAAATACTGATTTTGGCAGTCCTCTCACAAGATCTTTCTTTACTAGCTCATTTATGTTGTTGAAATTAAATGAGAGATTCTCTTGTGCCAATTCCAGCTTTCTTCAATTGATGCTCTGCTTAATAGACAGATTGCAGAACCATCAGAATTTGTTGAAAGTCTGGCTTCATATATGTAACCATGTCTGTAACCTTTCAGAACCACTTTGCCTGTAGAATTACTTACAACTTCACAGTGTTCTTCAAAGAAATCCACATGATAACCTCTGTCACAGATTTGACTCACACTTAGCAGATTGTGTTTAAGTCCTGAGACAAGAGCTACTGATTCAATTATGACATTCCCAAGATTGATATTGCCATATCCCAGAGTTTTTCCCATGTTGCCATCTCCATAAGAAACTCATGGGCCAGCTTTCTTCACAAAGTCTGATAGCAGGGCTTTATTTCCAGTCATATGTCCTGAACATCCACTATCCAGAACTAGGATGTTTTTCCTGTTGCCCTGCAATCACAAAGACCACTATTGGTTAGTTTTAAGGACCCGGACTTGCTTGGATCCTTTGTCCTTTATAAGTTTGTTAGCATTTGTAGCGGATTTAGTTTCAGAGTTTATGCTAACATGCTTTTTATTATACTTTATATCAGACTTTGCATTAGAATTTACACTAGAAGGAATTACACTAACTTTCTTTAAAAAAGGTTTTATTTGATAATAATTATAGTACAAACTATGATATTTCTTACAAGTATATATAGAATGCCATAAACTACCACAATGAAAATAAGGATTTTGTGGTTTAAACCTAACAGACTGACTCTTAACTCCTGATCTAGGAGGTAAAGAGTTTATATCATTATTTTTCCTGTAAAAATAAGCAAGATAGTTAGAGTTTCCATAATTATAGCATTTCTTTCTAGGAGCATTAGGAACAGGCATATAATTATTGCTTTTATTCATACCTTCCTTTCCATTCCTATTTTTCCTAGCTTCCTTTACCTTGTTCACATTTTTAATCTCTTTCAGCTTATACTTAAGCTGCTTCTTGGTCATTAAACCTATGTTTTCTTCAGCTGGTTTATCCTGTTTTAATTTGTCAGAAGTTGACTTTTCTTTGACTTCTGTTTTAGAGTCTTTTATCTTTTCAGATTTTGACTTATCAGAATTTGACACAAACTTGACAAGATTAACTTTAGGCTTTTCAGCTTTCTTGGTAAAGTTTGGTTTAGATGACACAATTTCCTTTTCTTCTTTATCATCTAGATAACCTAGTCCTTCTTTCCAATTTCCATTTTCTAAGATTTTTTGAATTGTTCTTCCAGAGTTAGTCCATGTTTTGATTATCTCCTTTTCCTTTTCCAGTTCAGATTTAAGAGATTTATTCAAATTTAGCAGTTCATCTCTAACATACAAAGACTTATCTCTTTCTTTCTGATTTTGATGGAATATAACTAACTCTTTTTCTAAGTAGTCATTTCTATTTTTAAGAGCAAGACTTTCAGATTTTAATCTTTCATTTTCTAAAGTCTGATCTCTAAAACTAATGAACATGGTTTTAAGATATAATCTTAGCTCAGATATCAGTATGAAAAATAAGAGTTGAATGAGGTACCTTCAATTCAGCAGTTTTAGAACTGCTATCAGCATTTGCCATCAAGGGATAGTTCACCTCTTCTTCAGAATCTGAAGTGTCTTCCCAGTTTTTCTTCTTTGTGATAAGTGCCTGGCCTTTATCACTTTTTCCTTTCTTACAGTCAGGAGAGATGTGGCCTCTTTCACCATAATTGTAGCATTTGACATTTGAGTTGTCTCCTCTGTCAGACTTTCCTCGTTTGCCTTCAGACTTTCTAAACCCTTTTTTTTCAGAACTTCCACCTTTCCTGGAAAACTTCTTGCCCTTTCTGAATTTCTTGTAGGCTATCTTTGTGATACCCTTCACCATAAGAGCACACAGTTGCATCATCTTCAGATAAATTTTAGATTCTGAATTATCATCATCAAAATATGATGACTCTGAATCAAACTGTATGATGAGAGCCTTTCCTTTGCCCCTATTTGAGACAACCATTTTAGGAGTTTCCTCCTCAGCTTTAAGTGCAACTGTCTTTGACTTTTTTCCATGCCTTTTGCTCCTTTGATCCATCTCAAGTTCATGAGTCTTGAGCATACCATAAATTTCATCAAGAGTAGTTTCAGTAAGGTCATAGTTGTCTCTTATGGTAGTAGACTTCAAATCTCAATTTCCAGGAAGAGCTAAAAGGAATTTTAGATTTGAATCTTCAAGATCATATTCCTTGTCCACCAGTGACAGATCATTCAAGAGTTTGGCAAACCCGTCATATAAATCAGTTAATGACTCATCAGCTTTTGAGTCAAAGTGCTCATACTCTTGCGTGATTATAGTCTTCCTGTTCTTTTTGATGGCTTCAGTTCCCTGGCATCTTGTCTCCAAAGCATCCCATATTTACTTTGCAGTCTTGCATCCAATTACCCTATTTGACATGACATTGTCAATTACACTATGAAGCAGATGCCTTACCTTTGCATCCTTGGCAATAGATGAGATGTCTTCAGGTGTGTAATCACCTTTCTCCTTTGGTATCATCTTTGCTGGTTGATCAGCAACTGCAACAGAGAGCTTGGTAGGCTTATATGCTCCATCATTAATTCTATCAAGGTACTCTGGATCTGTGGCTTCCAGAAACATAACCATCTTTACCTTCCATATAGGATACTCAGATGCTCTCAGTATGGGAACCCTAATACTCTCATATCGACTGCGGGTTTGATTGTTTTGAGTATCTTGAGTTTTGGTGGGCTTAGTTAGAGTTTGTGTTTCTTCAGACATGATTGTAAACTGGATCTCACTATTTGTATATGAACAGAGAGGCTCTGATACCACTTGTTAGGTCACACAACACTATAGATGGGGGTTGAATATAGTGTTTATACAATCATATCGATTTAGAACACAAGTATGTAACAGTAATCAAGTTTATTCAATATAATAAGCTCTGTTACAAAGTAGGTTAAACTACTCTCTCAGTGATGAACAATATCACTAAGAGCTGCTAGGTTACAATGAATAATGTTCTCGTGAATGATAACATATATAGTATAAACCCTAAGCTATGTTTATATAGTATACAGTACCAAGATATCTTCTAATTGATATGGAATATAATTTTGTCTCCTAAAATATATCAATAAGATATTATCTTCTACAAGTCTTCTAGCTGTCCAACTCTTCATGCATATCTTCTTTTGTTTTAGTCTAGATCATCTCCTGTAAATCAGCTGCATTCCTTATCTGAAGTACCCGCACTTAAGTCCTGATATAAATCCTGACGGCCTTAAGTTCTGATATAAGTTCTGACTTCAGTAAGTTCTGATTTCCAGTAAGTCCTGATATTAAGTTCTGAAACTAAACACAACAGATTAGACATGACATCACAAATATATCTAACAGAGTAGTAAGTCATGAATAAGGAGTTTCCAAATGACAGTTTTGATGTTGAAATTCATCGGTCCAGAATTGGGTTTTCATTGTACTAATATGCCATTGGAAAACAGATCTATTAGTATGACAATGAGACTGAATTTATCACTGATGCTAATGAGGATGCCGAAGATTATGTCCAAAATATGAAACCGAAAAAAGAAAGGCGTTAGGGAGGAAGAAGAATGTGAATATAGGTGGGAAGCGAAAGGAAACAAAAGACTACATTGATATTTGTACTCTGTTTTAAGGTAGAAATGTTCTCATTTGTTTGAATAGATTCTGACTTTGTGAATTATAATAGTGTTTGTATGAGTATTACATTTTGAGGTTGCAATATGGAAATATTAAATTATATTGGTTGTAGTACATAGTGTGTTTCACTTTGTGCTAATACTTAAACTTTGTTGCATATTTTGTGTAACACCCCCAAATCCGGGGTCGGGGATCTGGGTTGTCACGAGATCCATTTCCCTTAATAACACCCAATCTTAATACACAATCAACTACTCTGAACTGTGACCCCACAATAAACACACACACCACAAGTTATAGTCTCAGAGATGAATATCCACAAATAATCACAAGTCGTTTTATTCCACAATTATATGTCAATACACCTTAAAAGGTTTTCTGGATAAATTTACATTTCTTTGCCATTATTACAATTCATAATTATACATAACTCTGGTACATTAGAAGTTGAAAGCCTAGCCTATTGGTAGTTCCTACCTCAGCTACGGCGGCATCAACGCTTCCAGAAAGCTGCGGAACGTTTCCTATCCGCTTGCGAATTGGGAGCTTGGTCCTGTTCATCTTATCTATCTGATGTTGTGTGATGAAAGAAGAAAGCAAGGGTGAGCAGCAAGCCCACCAAAATAATATGTATAATGATTAACAATATATGAGCCTACTCATAATACTCATGAAAGTCTTGGTCAAAAGAAATGAACCAAGTTGATAACTAAATGCGATGAAGTCACAAAATATTCAGTATATATACATATATACTTTTCAAAATATTGGAAGTCCTCTTCCATGCATAATATACACAAAGTCCCAGTGTATAACTGTATAAAAAATATCGTTGCAAGGTGATCTCATATATCTAACCTTGTCTCAACATTTTTCTGAAAATCTTTGTCATTCATAAGACAATTATTAATTAGATATAAGTTTAAAAGATGAAGTTATCAAATACTTCACTACACTTATATCATTTATAAAGCTACTTGAACTACCATTGTTCAAAGTATAATGAGCTTTCAACAGTTCATCACATAGATGAGACTACAAGACAAGATTTGAATAGATTAAATCTTTAAAATATTATTAAAGGAAATGAAGTTATGACATACTTCATTAAGTTCTGATATATATATATATATATCCACATATACATCTTCCCTTATACATTTCCTGAAAACCTCTGTCATGTAAAGTATAAACAGAATTGCAATATCCAATAAGTTTGGAAAGGAAAAGAATTTTGGCATAAACCAGATATCTTGCTGATCAGGCAAAGATACCCATAAGTAACCTTTTCTACTAGTAGATGGACGAATTCCCCACTGGTCATCACCCTGGTCGTAATAGGACCTTATGCTGGACTGCCACTCAGCCACTTATGCATTTGATGGACTCCCACTGAGCCACTTACACTATCATGGACGCCCACTGAGCCCATGTTGCTTATGCCGACTCAATAGATGGACTTACTTCCCGAACGTTGGGTAAGTAATCAATTCATTTACCAAGACTGCAACCGTGTTGCGAATATAAAATACACCACAGAGCCGGATCCCTCAGGTTTTGAGCGAGTATTTAAATCCCCTAAATAAGGAAGATCTTAAATATAAAAATGAGTTTTGGGATCCGCTCTAACTTTTAAAAATCATTTTGAAGACTCGAAAACACTTTATAGAGTGTTTGGAGTAAAGCTGATTTAATGAAGTAAATCAGTCCCCAGAATATTTAGAAAATATCTGAATATTATTATTTAAATAATATTCCCATAAAGAATAATCTTTATAAAAATAATTGAAGTAGAAGTATTAAAACTTATAATTGAAACGAGTATTAAATAACCAAAGATATACTTATACGAAAGTACTATCTTTATTTGAATAATCGAAAATAAGTTTGATTATTGACACCTTATTCTTTAATAAAATAAAGAATATATTGCAGTAATAAGCGGAGTCATAATACCTCGAATGAATATTATAAATAATATTCATAAAATAAAGGAGTCATACATCCTCAAATGAATATCCAAGTAATATCCAATAATAATATAAAAGAGTCATAAGCCCTCGAATGAATATTCAAATAATATTCATTTAATAAAATAAAGAAGTCATAAGCCCTCGAATGAATATTCATAATAATATTCAGATAATAAAATAAAAGGAGTCATAAGTCCTCGAATGAATATTCAAAATAATATTCATTTAATATAAAGGAGTCATACGCCTTCGAATAATATTCGAAATAATATTCAATAATAAAATAAAGTTAAAGTTATCGAATAAACCTTATTCGATTAATAGTTTTGAAAACTATGACCATATATATATATATACTTATATATATATATATATATATATTTATATCCATATATACAAAATCTACTCGGGATCCTCGACTCCCGGTTTTAGAAAATATTTTCACCTTTGGGTCCCTGTACTAAGGGTATATGCAAATTACCGCTATCCTCTAGCATAGGTATTATCAACTGAACCAACAGATATATATGGAAAGAATACGAAACAGGCATGCATATATATATATATACCATAGCAGCATGCTTCAATATATAACAACATTTGCTAATTAACCAACATGCATCTATCGCAAGATAATGCATATACACATATACATCACAACAACAGTTATAACTGGTAGAAAACTTGCCTGAGCGACTTGGGGTGATAAAAGGCTCAGGACGAGTCTGGTAACCTATAAACAACAAGCAAGTTGGAATTAAACCAAAGTCACTTGTAAATCTATACTTTAACTAACTTAGACTCTAACGCTTGTTTTGCGCTTACTGATTCGCTTAAGTCACTCGAGTACCCTCGGCTCCATCATTTTTAATAATTTAACCTTTATGAGTTTTAAGGCGATTCCTTCGCGAGTGTCTTACCAACTGCCTAACACACTTACCATAAATGTTTCATACATTAATTAACCCTTTTTGGTCCTTAACCTATGTTTCAAAGTAAGGCGAGGGGAAAAGTTTCGTTCGCGAAACGCCGTTACATGAAACGGTCGTTTCTCCTAAACCGTGCATCGGAATCGAACGAACTACATATCAAAACGAAGCTCGTAACATGAGCTATCTAGACATGGTAATGGTCATAATCTAGCAGGGGGTTCTCGGGTCCTAATGTTATGCACAAAAATAGTCTAAAGAAAATCGGACGTTACGACGGCTATGTTTACGCGATTTCCCAATTTAAAACCATTCAAAACCAACCTAATTCAACCTCAAATCCAACATACAACCAACATCCATCCTTATCACATCATATCAACCCCAACCAATTCAATTTTAACATTCATACTTATGCCTAAGCTTAACTTTAACCATACTTAAGTTCTTTTAATCAAAACAACAACATTTACCATTCCATTTCAATACCAATTCAATCCCAAACTCTAAATCACCAACATCAAGATACAATATCATCCTACTAATCAAAATCATCTTATAATACATAGGAATCTAGGGTTTGGAGATGGTATACCTTCCTTGAAGTGGTGGGAGGAGCTAGGAAGCCTTAAGAAGCTTTGAGAAGTCTTAGGAATGCTTGGATCTTCAAGGAAAACAAGAAAAAATTCAAGTTAAAAACTTGAAAACACTATTCATAGTCTTCTTCTGTGATTAAATGAAGAAGATTGAGAAGGAATTGATGGCTTAAACTCATGATATAGCCCTAACTAAGCATGAAGATGATTAGGGAATTAACTCACCAATTTAGGAAGCTTGGATCTTTGATTTTTGAATTTCCTTGCCTTTTGAATAGTAAAAAGCCGAGAGCTCTCAAGAAAAAAGCCTTGGTTCTTTTTGATTTTGATGAAAAATGATTTTGCTTGGCTTGGTTGATTTGTTTTTGTGTTTGATTTAGTCAATTACCTTGTTGCCCTTGAATTTGTGTGGTTAAAAAGTCACCACATCTCCTTCCTTCCCATGTCATGCTTGTGTCATCCTCATGATGTCATCCTCCCCTCCTTGTCCTCTTCTCATTGGTTGGGTGACATCATCCTCTCTAATCCCTTTGATTAACTTCCTAATTGTTTGCCTAATGACCGCTGATCTGTTATACGGTTCGCTTAACTTTCGTTTTTGTTTATCGTTTGAGGGATCATACCCGGGATCTTATTACTTAGGTTCCCTTAACCTATCTCAATACATTATATTCCTTTTTATGATCCTCTCTTATAATCCTTTAATTTAAATCCTTTTTATCCTGTTACCTTTTTCTCAATTCTTTCCGTATCTAGTGGATTTCCGGGAAAAATCAAAGTGTTCGGATTTGGATTCTGACGATCTTTACATACACTTATATCCCATATAAAGTACTAATAAAATCTCAGAATATCCATATCAGAACCCCTACATAGTGTGGCATGAAAAGTTTTCTCATTCAGCAAAAACACTATTCATAAGGGTTTCAAAAATTTCCCAAAAATTGGGGTTATTACAGTCTCCCCTCCTTAAAAGGATTCCGTCCCGGAATCAGATAGAAAATGAATAGGGATACTCTCTTAGCATTGCACTTTCTAATTCTTGAGTAAATTTTCCCACATTGTGGTTCTACCATCAAACTCTGACTAGTTTGATAACCCTTCTCCTAAGCACTTGTTCCTTTTTCAATCTATAACCCTTCCTGGTTGCTCCATATAGGTTACGTCTGGTTGCATGTCTATGCGCTCATATGCCCCTAATTATCTGGCATCCGAATTACACTTCCTTAACATTGATACGTGAAACACGTTATGACTTGCTACATGTTCTGGGGTAAGGCTAGCTCATATGCTAACTTCCCAATACTTCTTAATATATCCAAGGGTCCGACAAATTGGGGACTTAACTTTCCTTTCTTTCCGAATCTCATCAATCCTTTCAAAGGGTTTCCAAGGGGATACCTTTAACAACACTAGGTCCCCTACTTCCTATTCTTTGTTCTTTCGTGTCAAATCAACATACTTCTTATGTCCATCTTGGGCTACTACCAGCCGTCCTCTGATTAGATCTATTATATCCTTGGTCCTTTGGACTACTGCGGGTCCGAGCATCTTGCGCTCTACAACTTCATCCTAACATAAGGGAGATCGACATTGTCTTCCCTCAAGGATCTCATAAGGCGATACCTCAATACTGACATATGATCTATTGTCGTAAGAAAACTCAACCTGTGTTAAGTGATCATTCCAATTTCTTTCAAGTCTATTGCACAGACTCTCATTATAGCTTTTAGCATTAGAGCTTTTGCTTCTCACTACCCATCCTTTTTCCCAGTTCGTAGTCGCTACTACCTCATGTTCCTAATATTATACTAGTTATACTTTTGCTCGTTAGCGTTCTATAACCTTTTAATAACCACGTCAACCTTAGTATCACGAATGTGTTTCCATTCCAAATACTACCACAACATTATTACTCCTTTTTCAGCTGTTTCTATTTCCCAAAGTTTGATCAATCATATAGAAGTAAAGAATTTGTTGAGAGATCACTATGATCATGAACACTTGTTCTATTGCATAGTTAGTACAGAAGGTGGCCAGCCTTTAGTACTTGACAAGCAATTAAACAACATGTGGTATCCTACTAGGCTTCTATCACAAAGATAGATAGTCATTCGACAATACCTCCCCTTCTGGAAGGGTTGTTCTTCTCAGCTTATATGAAATGAAAAGAAGAGAAAAGAACGAACTGAAGAGAATTGTATATATGAAAAAAAAGTATTGCCATAAAATATCTGGCTTGGAATCTACCTCTGAACTATAGAGGTTTGTCATATGAGAACAAAACATATATTTATTTATATCAACATCAAGTATTATAGCATCGTATATCACATGCCTAAATATTTTTGCTATTCCGTCCATCATTCTATGGACCCAGGCTCTTCCTTGAGCTTATACACAATCACCTTTGAAACTCCCTCGATATCGAAAATCGAACCTGGGATCTCATTCTAGACGTCATCGTTACTAGAATTCTATGCTTGCACCGCAACCTTCCTCGTATAATAATACGACTCTCTATCGATAAGAAAGAATAAATATTCACTAGGTAGATACTCTACTTAATTAGTCTATCAATGATAACTTATACACTACCACGACCCGATTAGTGGTACTCAATCTCAACAACCATTCAAATACAACTCTCACGGTTGTAATCAGCTCACCACTCGCAGAATCATTGCTGACTTACTATGGTCCACCACTGACCTACTGTAGTCATTCATTTTCCATGAAGTCTTAATATCTAACCATACGGAGTCCATACATGTCGTATCAAATCCTTCTAAGGAGGTAACATAATCACCATTCACGATTCATGAAGAACACTCCTGATCCTGACATACATACATGACATGAAGCAGATAAAAGTGCAGAAGAGTTTCAGTCAAAGCAACGATAGCAGGTTAATACCATTCTTAATCATATGCCTTCAATAGAAGACTTAACTCAAAGGTTCGTTTAGTCCTTTTTGAAATATGGTCCTGGATTATTCTCAAGATAGGACCTTCTAAGATAGATAGCCCGTTCATGGCGATTACACGAATTAAACCTTTACCAACTACTATTACGGTTGGGTATTTGCACAATCATCAGAAGGAATGTCAATTTCTCAAACCATAAAACAACCTTCACAGCTTTAACCATCATCACTGTATTCCTCTCGCACGAGCGCCTATAATTATCCTCTTACCTTTAAAGTGTCGGCCACCTCTTTGGCCTTTCCTGATAGTAAAATTTCCTTACAGTCAATGTCATTTTAACCACCTCCAAATAAATTTTCTACCTTATTTCAATCACAGCTTATGTGAAGATGTTTTCCTTAAAATCTGATAAGTAAAAAAAAAATATCACCATTTTTCCATAAGTTATTGCCTCAGTCTTTAGAGGTTAATCACTGTCACGACTGACTCTCAATCATACTTAGAACATCTTTTATCTTAAGTCCTAATTGCCCTGAACAATTTCGACCATTACTGGTTCGATCCATACTTTCTCGTGGTTTAACACGTGCCCCACTTGGCAACATTATAATTACGTCATATTTCCTTTATCAACATTTCTATTCTTGAGAATTTTGAATATTACCTTTCTCCTTGTAAAACCTCTAAGGTTATCCCTCAATCGTTCCTCCTGTATTCCCTAGATACAGGGCATATCAAAATACCATTTACTATTACTAGAACCATTGTCTATATACTTCTGAAAAATTTCTCCACTGATCCTTAAAGGTTGTTATTACCTTAATCCTTTCCAATTCATACTGTCAAATTTCATACTATCCCTATTAAGGGTGAAATGCCAACCTTTATGCATTCCCCTAGGATTCATTTTAAGTTACCGCTGTTCTATCCTTAATTCCACCTTTAAAAGGTACCTGCATCCTTCCATGGATAAATCAAGTCATATATCCCTGATAAGGGTGTCTTATTCAATCATTCCCACCTCGATAGTATATGCCTAATTTCACAATAACATCTGTATACAAAATGAGGTTAATCAAAATGGCCTCCAAAAGATAACAACGGTTATCCGCTTTTCTTGCCTAATCTGGTAACGATAACAAGGATGTTCTGGAAGATATTGGTCGTGTTCAACGTGAACTTCTTCTTAATAATTCCTTATTTACTTTTGTTGTTTACCTCAATAGTCACCTCAATGTTGGGATATCTTTCATACCTGGCGTCTCCCTTTCTGGGTATCAAGCCACCGGTCTTACACTTCACATTCTTGAAGGTCACTTCCTTCATCCAATTTTCCTAATTTCTTACTTCCTTGTCTCCTCAGTCTATCCGCGTCTCATTATTTATCCTTCAAATTATCTCAAGGTTTCCTCGAATCCTTCCAACTTACAGGGGATAAACTATATATATCTCTTATGCCTTCAACCATCAACTTTAACTCATGGTGAATCACCCTCATCCTCACGAATGCATACTTTTCTATGTCTATTGCTACGAGTCTTTAGGATTTCCTCATACCCAACTCCCTTATCATTCCTCATACTCTATTGCCTTTATATTCCTTTCCACTTCAGTTTCTTTTTATTTTCCTTTCTCTTATCATTATTTCATGAACTATCACAACATAAGTATTGATTCCAAACATCCCGTCATTCTGGATTTGTGTCCTCAGAACGAATCTTGATAACTTTTACAACTTAGATTCATAATTCATCATACTCATCCACTTTTGTTCTAGCTCCAAAGCTTTTACACTATCTCCTTATCTTTGGGAATTACTTTCCCGAAAACAATTGACTGAACTTAAATCAGTTTATTCTAACCTCTGGCTCTGTGCCTTTCTTGGTCTTTCACCAGCGGGTGGTCTCTCTCTTAGGAGGGTAAGTGACAAAAACAGTCTTTTGTGGTTCGTCAATCATTTAGAATCTCAAATGATTCCTATATTTCCTTTAGCCAGGCTCTTGCCTCGACTGGGTCAGCTTGTTCCTTGGAACTCTGAGAGCTTAGAGACTTAAAGGTCCTGAAAGAATTTCCTACCGCATTGTTTCCTCAAGGTGGTGGTTGGGGATAATAGTCTAAGTTCTTTTTAGACAGGTCCATGAATTGCCGTATAGGAGTACCGTCTCGGGTCTTCTTTCCTTACTCGACTTTCTGTTTCCTTAGTATGAAATGTTTCATCCTTCTCCCATACTTGGGGTTATCTTATACGTTAAAATCCTCATTTTCCACTTCATTATGTTATGGGTTCCTTCTATCTTGATGGCGTCCTCCCTGACTATCACATTCAGGGTTTGCCCTTAATCTTATTCCTTGAACTATGACTTTCATCTAAGATCTCATCTTTAAGCTCTTGAACATTTGGAACCCAAATTCTATAGGAATACCTCATTATTCCCTTATCATCTTTCTCGGTATTAATCTCATATCTATTTGTTGGCTCTCTGCCTTCATTCATCACTTTTTCTAGAACAATATGTTCTTTTCCGATAATTCGGTCTGTATTGCAATCTCAAACAGCTTTTCGGTACCGTCTCCGGTTACCTTCACTTCTATTTCCATTTTCTCAAAATCTCTTATAACTCTCCCAAGGAAATTATTATCTTGAGTCTCTCCTTTCTACTAAGGGCATCAGCCACCACATCGGCTTTCCCTGAATGATAAAGAATCTCTCAATCATAATTCTTGATTAGCTCTAACCGCCTCCTCTGGCGTATGTTGAGCTCTTTCTACGCGAAAATGCACTAGAGCACTTATGGCTTGTGTAAATCTCGCACTTCTCTCAATACAAGTAGTGCTTCCAATCTTTAGGGCAAAACTATTGCCACGAGCCTAAGCTCATGGATGGGGATATCGAATTTTATATTCCCTTAATTGTCTTGACGCAGACGCGATTATCTTGCTGTGCTATATAAGAAGCACCCTAATTCCTTATGCGAAGCGTCACTTACAAATCACAAAATCTCCTTTTCCATCCGGCAACGCCAGCATAGGGGCCGTCACCAACCTTTGCTTCAGTTCTTGAAAGCTGTTCTCGCATTTCTCTGTCTATTCGAACTTCTCAGTCTTATGAGTAAGCCGCGTTAAAGGGGCTACTATCTTTACAACTTGAACGAACCTCCGGTAGTGACCGACCAATCCTACCTCTGGTAGTCGACCTAACCATGGTCATCAATTCATCAGTGGTCCTTTATTCATTCTTGTCAGGATCCTCCATGGGATCCTCCTCAGCAACTATCCCTTCTGGGACAACATCCTCAACCGCTACATCCTCAATATCAACATCATCCGATCCTGCATTAGGACACTCTATCGGATCCACACTCCGATCTCCAATTAGTAATAAAACATCATCGCGCTGTTGCTCCTCAACCTCAGGGTTCGGAGTCCCGCTACCATATACGATAACTAACTACGCTCCTATCACGATATTTATAGGGGTTCCCATAAGGGTTTTAACTGTCAGTACTACGTTAGGTAGTCCGACTATGAACTTGGCAAGAGTTCTTATTATCTTAGTGAACTTATTATCTTAACGTCACATCATCTCTGAGGTTTATAACGCTTAGCTCTGATACCACTTCTGTAACACCCCCAAATCCGGGGTCGGGGATCTGGGTTGTCACGAGATCCATTTCCCTTAATAACACCCAATCTTAATACACAATCAACTACTCTGAACTGTGACCCCACAATAAACACACACACCACAAGTTATAGTCTCAGAGATGAATATCCACAAATAATCACAAGTCGTTTTATTCCACAATTATATGTCAATACACCTTAAAAGGTTTTCTGGATAAATTTACATTTCTTTGCCATTATTACAATTCATAATTATACATAAATCTGGTACATTAGAAGTTGAAAGCCTAGCCTATTGGTAGTTCCTACCTCAGCTACGGCGGCATCAACGCTTCCAGAAAGCTGCAGAACGTTTCCTATCCGCTTGCGAATTGGGAGCTTGGTCCTGTTCATCTTATCTATCTGATGTTGTGTGATAAAAGAAGAAAGTAAGGGTGAGCAGCAAGCCCACCAAAATAATATGTATAATGATTAACAATATATGAGCCTACTCATAATACTCATGAAAGTCTTGGTCAAAAGAAATGAACCAAGTTGATAACTAAATGCGATGAAGTCGCAAAATATTCAGTATATATACATATATACTTTTCAAAATATTGGAAGTCCTCTTCCATGCATAATATACACAAAGTCCCAGTGTATAACTGTATAAAAAATATCGTTGTAAGGTGATCTCATATATCTAACCTTGTCTCAACGTTTTTCTGAAAATCTTTGTCATTCATAAGACAATTATTAATTAGATATAAGTTTAAAAGATGAAGTTATCAAATACTTCACTACACTTATATCATTTATAAAGCTACTTGAACTACCATTGTTCAAAGTATAATGAGCTTTCAACAGTTCATCACATAGATGAGACTACAAGACAAGATTTGAATAGATTAAATCTTTAAAATATTATTAAAGGAAATGAAGTTATGACATACTTCATTAAGTTCTGATATATATATATATATATCCACATATACATCTTCCCTTATACATTTCCTGAAAACCTCTGTCATGTAAAGTATGAACATAATTGCAATATCCAATAAGTTTGGAAAGGAAAAGAATTTTGGCATAAACCAGATATCTTGCTGATCAGGCAAAGATACCCATAAGTAACCTTTTCTACTAGTAGATGGACGAATTCCCCACTGGTCATCACCCTGGTCGTAATAGGACCTTATGCTGGACTGCCACTCAGCCACTTATGCATTTGATGGACTCCCACTGAGCCACTTACACTATCATGGACGCCCACTGAGCCCATGTTGCTTATGCCGACTCAATAGATGGACTTACTTCCCGAACGTTGGGTAAGTAATCAATTCATTTACCAAGACTGCAACCGTGTTGCGAATATAAAATACACCACAGAGCCGGATCCCTCAGGTTTTGAGCGAGTATTTAAATCTCCTTAAAAAGGAAGATCTTAAATATAAAAATGAGTTTTGGGATCCGCTCTAACTTTTAAAAATCATTTTGAAGACTCGAAAACACTTTATAGAGTGTTTGGAGTAAAGCTGATTTAATGAAGTAAATCAGTCCCCAGAATATTTAGAAAATGTCTGAATATTATTATTTAAATAATATTCCCATAAAGAATAATCTTTATAAAAATAATTGAAGTAGAAGTATTAAAACTTATACTTGAAACGAATATTAAATAACCAAAGATATACTTATACGAAAGTACTATCTTTATTTGAATAATCGAAAATATGTTTGATTATTGACACCTTATTCTTTAATAAAATAAAAAATATATTGCAGTAATAAGCGAAGTCATAATACCTCGAATGAATATTATAAATAATATTCATAAAATAAAGGAGTCATACATCCTCAAATGAATATCCAAGTAATATCCAATAATAATATAAAAGAGTCATAAGCCCTCGAATGAATATTCAAATAATATTCATTTAATAAAATAAAGAAGTCATAAGCCCTCGAATGAATATTCATAATAATATTCAGATAATAAAATAAAAGGAGTCATAAGTCCTCGAATGAATATTCAAAATAATATTCATTTAATATAAAGGAGTCATACGCCTTCGAATAATATTCGAAATAATATTCAATAATAAAATAAAGTTAAAGTTATCGAATAAACCTTATTCGATTAATAGTTTTGAAAACTATGACCATATATATATATATAAGTATATATATATATATATATATTTATATCCATATATACAAAATCTACTCGGGATCCTCGACTCCCGGTTTTAGAAAATATTTTCACCTTTGGGTCCCTGTACTAAGGGTATATGCAAATTACCGCTATCCTCTAGCATAGGTATTATCAACTGAACCAACATATATATATGGAAAGAATACGAAACAGGCATGCATATATATATATACCATAGCAGCATGCTTCAATATATAACAACATTTGCTAATTAACCAACATGCATCTATCGCAAGATAATGCATATACACATATACATCACAACAACAGTTATAACTGGTAGAAAACTTGCCTGAGCGACTTGGGGTGATAAAAGGCTCGGGACGAGTCTAGTAACCTATAAACAACAAGCAAGTTGGAATTAAACCAAAGTCACTTGTAAATCTATACTTTAACTAACTTAGACTCTAACGCTTGTTTTGCGCTTACTGATTCGCTTAAGTCACTCGAGTACCCTCGGCTCCATTATTTTTAATAATTTAACCTTTACGAGTTTTAAGCGATTCCTTCGCGAGTGTCTTACCAACTGCCTAACACACTTACCATAAATGTTTCATACATTAATTAACCTTTTTGGTCCTTAACCTATGTTTCAAAGTAAGGCGAGGGGAAAAGTTTCGTTCGCGAAACGCCGTTACATGAAACGGTCGTTTCTCCTAAACCGTGCATCGGAATCGAACGAACTACATATCAAAACGAAGCTCGTAACATGAGCTATCTAGACATGGCAATGGTCATAATCTAGCAGGGGGTTCTCGGGTCCTAATGTTATGCACAAAAACAGTCTAAAGAAAATCGGACGTTACGACGGCTATGTTTACGCGATTTCCCAATTTAAAACCATTCAAAACCAACCCAATTCAACCTCAAATCCAACATACAACCAACATCCATCCTTATCACATCATATCAACCCAAACCAATTCAATTTTAACATTCATACTTATGCCTAAGCTTAACTTTAACCATACTTAAGTTCTTTTAATCAAAACAACAACATTTACCATTCCATTTCAATACCAATTCAATCCCAAACTCTAAATCACCAACATCAAGCTACAATATCATCCTACTAATCAAAATCATCTTATAATACATAGGAATCTAGGGTTTGGAGATGGTATACCTTCCTTGAATTGGTGGGAGGAGCTAGGAAGCCTTAAGAAGCTTTGAGAAGTCTTAGGAATGCTTGGATCTTCAAGGAAAACAAGAAAAAATTCAAGTTAAAAACTTGAAAACACTATTCATAGTCTTCTTCTTTGATTAAATGAAGAAGATTGAGAAGGAATTGATGGCTTAAACTAATGATATAGCCCTAACTAAGCATGAAGATGATTAGGGAATTAACTCACCAATTTAGGAAGCTTGGATCTTTGATTTTTGAATTTCCTTGCCTTTTGAATAGTAAAAATCCGAGAGCTCTCAAGAACAAAGCCTTGGTTCTTTTTGATTTTGATGAAAAATGATTTTGCTTGGCTTGGTTGATTTGTTTTTGTGTTTGATTTAGTCAATTACCTTGTTGCCCTTGAATTTGTGTGGTTAAAAAGTCACCACATCTCCTTCCTTCCCATGTCATGCTTGTGTCATCCTCATGATGTCATCCTCCCCTCCTTGTCCTCTTCTCATTGGTTGGGTGACATCATCCTCTCTAATCCCTTTGATTAACTTCCTAATTGTTTGCCTAATGACCGCTGATCTGTTATACGGTTCGCTTAACTTTCATTTTCGTTTATCGTTTGAGGGATCATACCCGGGATCTTATTACTTAGGTTCCCTTAACCTATCTCAATACATTATATTCCTTTTTATGATCCTCTCTTATAATCCTTTAATTTAAATCCTTTTTATCCTGTTACCTTTTTCTCAATTCTTTCCGTATCTAGTGGATTTCCTGGAAAAATCAAAGTGTTCGGATTTGGATTCTGACGATCTTTACATACACTTATATCCCATATAAAGTACTAATAAAATCTCAGAATATCCATATCAGAACCCCTACATAGTGTGGCATGAAAAGTTTTCTCATTCAGCAAAAACACTATTCATAAGGGTTTCAAAAATTTCCCAAAAATTGGGGTTATTACATTTTGTTTCTACGATATTATATAATTTTAGATAAGTTTCTTTTATAAGTAGGAAGAATGTTCCTTCTTGATCATTTCCATTGAATAGAAAAGAGTTTTGAAGTAGTAATTAATTTATGAGTTTTTCAACCATATATATACTAGCCTTTTCTTTTGTATCATTACCTTTTTAGATCATACTTCCTGAATTTATCGAAGAACCTTGGCAATGATCAATTACTAAATTAATGGTTTGAGACAACATGTTCATCTTGGAGACCTTTTGTGTTGTTGGTTGATAGTAGTTGTAATTAATATGTAAGTATTTTAATTAAGGGTAAGAGGCATAATTGGTTTCTAGGGGTTACATAATGTTATATACTTGGTTGCATAAGCGGAAAAAATGTTACATAATGGGTCACGTTAGAGGTTATATTGAATTTTTGGTTGCATTACGGGGTGCATACATGTTGCTGAATAAGATGAGCTTGCTTTTTTGGGTTGAAGAAAATGGTTTATGTTGCATAATTGGTTGCATGAAGGGTATTAACTTTAAGGTTTAGGTATTATGATTTATAGTTTATGGTTTATATTTCCCATTTAGGGTGTAATATTTAGGGTTAGGTTTTCAAACGTTTACGGTTCAACAATTCTCTAATTGGGTTTTCGAAATTTTTATAAGAATTTTATAACGTAGAATGGTTTAGGGTTTAGGACCTTAAACACTATATCCTAAACCCTAATTAACGGCCCTAAACTCTAGAAATCATAATCTAAATTGATTGGTTAAATTAAACAATTATGGGTTTATAACTCCGCAGGATTTCTAAAATATTATGTTTATAAAATTGGTGCAAAATGATATTTGAATTAATGTTTATAATGTAAACAAAATTTTATATAGTGTCAAAGGGAAAGAAATTAAAATTAATAAGAACCAAAACACAAACTAATCTTTCACAATATAGTTTAAGGTTTAGGACCTTAAACTCTATAGCCTAAACCCTAATTAACGGCCCTAAACCCTAGAAATCATAATCTAAATTGATTGGTTAAATTAAACAATTATGGGTTTATAACTCCGCGGGATTTCCGAAATATTATGTTTATAAAAATTGGGGCAAAATGATATTTGAATGAATGTTTATAATGTAAAAAAAATTGTATAGTGTCAAAGGGAAAGAAATTAAAAAATAATAAGAACCAAAACACAAACTGATCTTTCACAATATAGATTACTACCCTTGGTTGCATAATTAGTTGCTTAAAAAGTTGTACAAATTAAATCACATACACATGATTTTTATAAACGTTTTGGATGACAGTTACACGAACTAATGTGTTTGAGGTATTTTTTGTTAGGAGGAAAAACACACACATGTTCGAGATTCAATTTTACCAATACAGAGTACGCACACAAACACACAACAATATATTTGACGTGGAAAACCCACGTCCCAACTTATATTATTAATTAAAATAATTATCAATAATACATCAATACCTCAATGGTGTCCCAAACTAATACTTGAGCCAACCAATGCTCAAGCATCTCTCACACGATACCTAAGAAGACTACATCTCTTAAGTATACATCAAAATAATAACATGAGTATCTATATATAGCCATCACAAACTTAGCCAACAAGACATACCTAATCTGATTACAATAATAATTGTCTGCCCATACAATTATTACCCCTTCCCATTATGATAATAATTATCAACACATACAATTATTACTCAATCCTATTATGATAATAATTGTCAACAAATACAATTATTACACAATCCAATTATGTCTTGTATTACCAAGCCCATATCACATATTGAGTTTAACCCCAACGATCCTCCCTTTCAACCCAATACTCCAGATCAGGTTGAATGGTAACCATCAAAACATTAACGTTCGCTCGCCGATGCCTCCCCTCGAACAAGAATCCATTCATCTCGTTCTTCCAACTTTTGAGAATCACTAAGGCCCGTATAGTGACCTCCAATAACTCCAAACTACCGTTCTTCATCCTAATAGCATATCCATCCACAAAATCACGTGCATCAAACACGAGTGCCTCCTTTCAGCATTGAGTCACCCGATCCTTGCTTTCACAATTCTTCGGCCTCTTTTGAAGAACATCACGAGTATCATCCAAATTTTTTCACCTGATTGGTCAACCATCAAACCATCGTAACTATTGCAATGATCTCATCCATCTTCCACCTCGAGTCCGAACGAATTGATCCACGGTGCAAGTCAACCTCCATACCGCACGTAACTTTTTCAGCAAATCCATCAACGTACTCCACCATACCAATTGAACCTCGAACGTTCCTTCAACCCAATTCATCATGAACCTCGAACCTCAGCTCTGATACCACTTGTTAGGAGGAAAAACACACACATGTTCGAGATTCAATTCTACCAATATAGAGTACGCACACAAACACACAACAATATATTTGACGTGGAAAACCCACGTCCCAACTTGTATTATTAATCAAAACAATTTTCAAAAATACATCAATACCTCAATGGTGTCCCAAACTAATACTTCAGCCAACCAATGCTCAAGCATTTCTCATACGATACCTAAGACGACTACATCTCTTAAGCATACATCAAAATAATAACATGACTATGTACATATAGCCATCACAAACTTAGCCAACAAGACATACCTAATCTGATTACAATAATAATTGTCTGCCCATACAATTATTACCCCTTCCCATTATGATAATAATTGTCAACACATATAATTATTACTCAATCCTATTGTGTAATAATTGTCAACAAGACATACCTAATCTGATTACAATAATAATTATCTGCCCATACAATTATTACCCCTTCCCATTATGATAATAATTGTCAACACATACAAATTATTACTCAATCATATTATGATAATAATTATCAACAAATACAATTATTACACAATCCAATATGTCTTGTATTACCAAGCCCATATCACATATTGGGTTTAACCCCAACAATTTTGGTCCATTAGGACATCTTGTTGCATTTGAAACCTTTGCTCCCCAAATAGTTTTTTTTATATACGGATAATTTGCTTAATTGTATGGATTTGGTTTTAGGGTTACATAAGGTGTTTTAAGATCGGTTGTAAAGTTTATAATGAGTTATATTAAAGGTTTTATAAAGGGTTACATAAGTTGTTTTAAAATTATATTTTTTGTAGTAGGTTGCATAAGCAACTGCATAAAAACTTGAGAATAATTATATTATACTTATTGTGGTTGCATTTAAGGAATATGTACTTTAGTGCAAATGTTTGATCAGAAATTAAATTTTTTTTAATAATTAAGGGTTCGTTAATCCCCTAATTGGGTTTTAGAAAGATATAATGAACTTTAATAAAATTTGTAGCGGTTTAGGCCCCCCTAACCCTAGGAACCTGTACTTTAGTGCAAATATTTAACCAGATTTTTTTTTAACAATTAAGGGTTCACTAATCCCCTAATTGGGTTTAGAAAGATTGAATAAATTTTTAACAATTTATGATTTTATAACTTTGCATTTGAATGTTTAAATATTAAGTTTTATAAAAAGAATGGGAGCAAAATAATAGTTGAAATAATGTTTATAATATATACCCAATTTTATTTAGCGTCAAAGGAACAAAATTAAAATTAGTAAGAACGAAAACGTAAATTTATCTTGTATAATATAAAAATAATACATTTGTTTGCATAATTAGTTTCTTGAAAAGTTGTAGAAGTTAAATTATATGCTCATGATTTTTCTAGATGCTTTGGATGATGGTTACATGTAATAATGTGTGTTGAGCTTTATTTTGGTTCATTTTCACATTTTTACTACATTTATAACCTTTTTTCCCTAAATAGTTTCATATAGGGATACTTTCTTTATTTTATGAATATGGTTTTAGGTTAAATAAGGTGTTTTAAAATTGGTTGCAAAGTTTATAATTGGTTATATTAAAGGTTTCATGAAGGGTTACCTAAATTGTTTTAAAATTGTTTTTTGTAGCAGGTTGCATAAACAGTTGCATAAAGAGTTGAAAAATATTACATTATGCTTATTGTGGTTGCATTAAAAGTTTATTTATGCACGTAAGGTTGCATAAGAGTGTCAATGTTAAAATATATCACAAGTTCATATTGAATTGTATTATAATCATGATTTATGCTTTACAATGTATATAAGCACATAACTAAAATTATTGCACTCTTAATACATAAAAAAAATTATAATCCAAACTTAAAAGCAAAGTTTAATAAATGAACTAGTTGTTGTTTATCGGATTTCTGCAAGTCCTTCGATTATGTCTTATTTAGTTGCATTTTGCACATTGCACTCGTGTCTTTTCATTTTTCTCCCAATGAGCTTTACATCTTCTCTTCTTTGGTCTACCAACTCTAATTCGTCCTTGTGGATGATAGAGTTTCCATTAAAATCTTTGTAACTTGTGTTGTACAAGATATGCACGTATCATAACAAGACTAAGTCAAATTGACAGCCCTAAGAATTAGTTGTATGATAATCTAAATTTGTATTTTTTAATGTATTAATTGAGTCTCTAAAAATTTCAAAGATTAGAATGGAGTATTTTTCTATAAACAGACTCAACCCTAAGAATAAACTCTAGAAGAAGATCAAGAAGATCATGCCTCAGAGAAATTATGAAGAAGCTTGGAGTTGAATAATCTGTTTTAGGAAAAATGTTCTAGGTCAAGATATCTACAAGTCACAGATCAAGGCATGTAGAGAACTCATTCAAGAACTCCAGAATGACTTATCGAGAAGTCCAAAATAGCTTATAGAGAAGTCCTAGAGATATCGACAAGCCAAATGAAGACATGAAGAATGGAGATATCGACAAGTCAAATTATCATTAGAGATCTCAGAGATATCTACAAGTCAATATATATAGAGAGATCTCTGAGATATCGACAAGTCATTTCTGCATTAGAGAACTCAGAGATATCGATAAGTCAAAATGAAGATATGAAGATTGGAGATATCGACAAGTCAATTCTCTCATTAGAGATTTCAGAGATATCGACAAGTCAAAATGCTTATAAAGATCTCAGAGATATCGGCAAGTTATTTCTACATGCAGAAATTTGGAGACCTCGATAACTCCAAGACACTTATAGAGAACTAAGAGATCTCGATAAGCCATTATATTTATCGAGATGTCAGTTCTCTATAGAACAAACTGGAGATCTCGATATGAATCTCAAGTACAGAATGCAAACAAGTTAAATATTCAAGATTATCAATCAAAAAATGATCCAATCACTTAGATTGAAAAGTCTACAAAAGCAGCTTGAAGAGTACAAGATCAAAGGCCAAGATTAACTGACAAAGGAAAGTCACAGATCTGCAGGATATGCAAGGATTCACTAAGACGGAAATGGAAAGCTTTAGAGATAACTTAAAGTAGGGTTTAGTACATTCTATTGTATGTTGTGTAAACCTGTGTTTACTAATCTATAAAGTAAACACTGGTCCATTGCTTTTAAATTGTATCAAACAGATCTAGTTTTTCTTGTAACTCTCTCAAGGAAGAAGCTGAGTTCTTTATTTACAAAGAACCCAGGATTTGTAGTAAAACACTAGCTTGATTTTAATATAAAATTAAGTGAGTTCTGAAATATTATGTGCATTATTTTATTTCAGCTAACATAATATTACTACATTTCTAATCTGCTTTGTAAACCAAGTAACAAATATTCAAAAAACCTTAAAAATTATCTAAAACACATTCACCCCCCGTATTGTATTCATTACCTAACACGTGGTATTAGAGAAAAATCTGAAAGCAAACAGATCAAAGATCTTGGAAGAATAAATACACAGAAGATTAGCAATATAAAGATACCAGCCTTTGATAAGACTAACTACACATTATGGAAAAAGAAGATGATGTTGTTTCTAGGGATGACCAACCCCTTGTACATCCAGATGCTGAAGAATGGACCTTTTATTCCTATGAAAAAGGATTGAAGAGTTTACAGAAGGAGACATGGTCATCTCAGCTTACTATGGTCCTATAGATCCTTCAAAATACACAGACATTGAGAAGGAAAAAGTTTATCTTGATAGTGGTCTGCAATTAATTCTGATAGAGTCACTTGATAATGTCATGCACACTAACATTGTCAACTGTGACATAGCAAACAGATCTGGGAGAAAATAGAGATTCTGTGTGAAGGTATAGAGGAAGTTAGATCCAACCAAAGGAGAATACTGGTATCTCAATATGAGGGTTTCATGACTAAACCTAAAGAAAGTATAACTGATGTCTTTGAAAGATTCAACAAGCTGATTAATAACTTGCAGCTTCATGACAAATGCTATGAAGCCGAGGAGGTTAACTTGAAGTTTTTTGCTCACCCTTCATGACCATCTAGAACAGAAAATTTCAGCTATAAGAGAAGGGAGAGACTTGAGCAGAATGACAATGGAGGTTTTATATGGTATTCTAAAAACCTATGAACTGGAAATGATCCAAAGAAAATCTTTAAGAGCTGGTCAAGGGCATATTGTTGATGGATCAAGTGCACTAGTTGTTAATGACAGACAGGCATCTGATGATGAACTAGAAATCCAGACTCCAGTTACTTCAAGTAATGAGCAAAAGAACAAGGAACCACAAAAGCAAGTTATTCTTGAACTTGAAGAGGATGAAATATATACCTTGGATGAACTGGATGAGTTAGATCAGTCCATGGCTTACTTAGCAAGAAAATTCTCTAACATTAGAGTAAAGAAGTCAAAGTTCTTCAAAAACAAGGGACAGACACCCAAAAAGGACAACAGCTGGAAGGCAAAGGCACAGTACAACTTTGGAAGCAAAAAAGGCTACAAAACAGGATTTGTTGACATGTCAAAGATCAGGCGCTTCAATTATGATGAATTGGGCCCATTTGCTATAGAATACAGGAATCCAAAGAAAGTGAAAAAGTGACAAGGCCTATCTTGAATTAGAGGCAAAGTATGAGGCTCTTCTAAAAAATTAACAGGGTAAAGCTTATATTACAGAATGAAAGAGTTGGGATGATTGAGATAATGATGATGATGAGGAAGTAGGAAACTATGCACTCATGGCCTTGGAGCAAGGAGAGTCATCCTCATCAAAAACACAGGTACCAACTCTTTCCACTATTGATTTAAATGAGAGTCAATATAAGGAGACTGTTGAAAAGACGAGCATAAAAAATATTCCACATTCATACTAGCATGGTAGCAACTACTGAGGAGGTAAGTAGGTTATCAAAAGCTAACGAGAAGCTTGAGACAGTCAAGCAAGAAAATGAATATCTATAGAATAAGCTCAAGTAAGCTAGTGAGATAGAAGTTGTGTTAAGAGAAAAGATAGAGAAGAATGAGGTGAAACTGAAGTCATTTAGTAATGCATCCCATCTAGTTGGTCAGTACCATGAGAAGAACAAACTATGTGCTAACATAGCCATTGGCTTGGATTATGATGCATTGAACAGCAACAAGAAAGTTGAATGTGATAAGGGAAAGACAACAACAAATGAAGATGTCCCAGCTATGCTGAGAAATGTTGATTCACCACCGTTCAAAGCATGTGAAGTAAATTTCAGTGAAGATGAGTCAATCATAAAGAAAGAACTTGATGATGAGGATAATGAGAAGAAATGCACAGAAATAACTCCAACTTCTAAAGCTGAGAAGAAGCCCATGGTATACCAAACTCCCTAGAAACCAATGAAGGAAGTTAAGACTGAGAATGCCGTAAAGAAAAAGAAAAATAGAAATGGGAAGGTTGGAATAAACAAAAATAATAACCTTACATTTATTGTAGATGCTCCTAGGAAATAGTGTCAGAAATGTGGCTCTACAAATCATCTAACTCACCTTTATAAAAAGGCTATTAGTGAGCCAAGGTGGGGAGCATGCAAGTATAGTGAAGGAAAAGCTAATGATCCTTACTCATTCTGTGACAAGTTTGATTGAATACCTCGCAACATGAAAGTAATGACAAGTTACCATAAGCTGAGAGTAGATCTTAAGGAAGTCAATATTAAGTCCTCGTCTAAAAAGGAAAATGCACATCAATCAATGAACTCTATTCTTTCTGAATCATCAAATTCTACTTCTACCAAATCTGTTAACAAGAAGAAAGTACCTAACACTGCTTGGGTGGCTAAACATACTTATTCCTCATTGTGTGCAGGGAAAAATGAAGAAGTTCATATGGATCATAGACAGTGGATGCTCAAGATATATGATAGGTGATATGGCCCTCTTATCAGAATTTGAGGAGATGGCTGGCACATTAGTAACTTTTGGAGAAAAGAGCAAAGGTTTCACAATGGGATATGGCAAGATAATTACTGGAAATATTGTCATTGAAGATGTAGCACTGGTAGCTGGTCTTAAGGTAAATCTCCCGAGTGTCAGCCAATTTACAGATAGAAGATTCAATATTTTATTTGACAAAGGAGAATGCCTAATTATCAGCAAAAAGGCTGGTGAAACTGCTTTGAAAAAAGCAAGGAAAGGTAGCTTATTTGTTATAGACCTGGACTCAGCAAATGAGGATGGAATTTGTTGCTTCTACACCAAGGCATCTCAAGAACAAAGCAAGATGTGGAATAAAAAGATCTTTCACTTAAATTATAAGGTAATCAATACTCTAGTCAAAAAGGTTTAGTGAGAGACATGCAAAATCTGGAGTTTGCTCAAAATGAGGTCTGTGAGGCTTGTCAAAAAGGAAAATTGAAGAAATCAAGTCACAAGAGTAAAACTGTGAATTCTATAAGTGCACCTTTACAACTTATTCACATGGACTTATTTGGACTAGTAAATGTCTTATCAATTTCAAGGAAGAAATATGCACTTGTGATGGTGGATGACTACTCAAGGTACACATGGGTAGAATTTATGCATTCTAAGGATGAGACTCCATATATCATAATTGAACACATCAAGAAGATTGAGAAGAAGGCTGAAGATCAGAAATGTGTGAAAAGATTGAGGAGTGACAATGGCACATAATTCAGAAATACAACATTTAACAGAATTCTGCAAAGACAAGGGCATTGTTCAAGAATTCTCAGCTGCTAGAACACCTCAGCAAAATGGGATAGTTGAGAGAAAGAATAGAACACTAGTTGAGGCTGCTAGAACAATGCTATAGGAAGCCAAACTACCAACAAGTTTTTGGGAAGAAGCTGTCAACACTGCTTGCTACACTCAAAATAGATATCTCATTAACAAGAATCTTGGCAAATCACCCTACTCAATCTTATCTAAAAGAAAGCTTATTGTGAAGCATCTTCATGTGTATGGAGGCAAGTGTTATGTTTTGAAATACTACTCTGAATATGTGGGAAAATTTGACTTTAATGTTTTTAAAGAAATTTTTCTGGGATATTCATTGGAGAGAACTGGTTACAAAATCTATGTGCTTGAACAAAAGAAAATTATGTAAAGTACATATGTAACTTTTGATGATGACAAGTGTCTAGGCTTGGAATGCCTTGATGAAAATGAAGCCGAGACCTAGAAATTTGAAAATCTCAACATTGATAGTGATTCTGAGGATGAAGCTGAAGTCAACACAAATCACAGAATGGATGAAGAGTCAACTGAACAAGTGAACCATGAAAATGGAAGCTCATCTCAAACACCTGAATTTGATAGAACAAACTCAGGGGGAGAAGGAGGAGAAGGTTCTGTAAGTCATGCCAATGGTGAAGAAAATACAGAAAACTCAAGTCAACAAACTCACACCAGAAAATAGGATAGGAGTCACACAAAAGAAACAATTATTGGTGATCCAACTGTTGGATTAAGGACTAGATGTGCAACTGCAAATGAATGTCTTCATGCATGTTTTCTTTCACAAGTTGAGCCTAAGAAAACTGAGGAAGCTCTACTTGATCCTAATTGGATATCTGCTATGCAAGAGGAGCTAAATTGTTTTAAAGAAACAATGTTTGTGAGTTGGTTCCTGCACCAAAGAACAGAAGTGTAATTGGAACAAAATGGGTGTTCAGGAACAAAATGGATGAAAATGGGATTGTTACCAGAAATAAAGCAAGGTTGGTTGCAAAAGACTACTCACAAAAAGAAGGAGTTGATTATGATGAAACTTTTACTCCAGTTGCAAGACTTGAAGCAATAAGGATCTTTCTTGCATTTGCTGCACACTCAAATTTTAAAGTGTATCAAATATGAAGAGTGCATTCCTTAATGGTGAATTGAAAGAAGAAGTTTATGTACAACAACTGTTGAGTGGCATTTATGACACTTTATTACGCTCCGTAAAACTTTGAATTAGTGTTTTATACTCAAGTTGTTAGTGTTTTTAACGTGTTTTTGTAGTGTTTTTGTATTTCAGGCATTTTCCAGGTAATCAGGTGAATTAGCATGGTTTTAGTGCTAATTTGGTGTTAGGATGGTGTCTAGAATAAAGGTTAGTGAAAAGACTAACTCAAATCAACAAGAAGAAAAGAAATTAGAATTTTATCTAGAAGGACGATACGCCCGCACTGAAGTAGCGCGTGGCCGCGCCCAAGAAGCAGAAACTCAGCGCGCCCGCGCTGAAGCAGTGCGCGGCCGCGCCAGGTCGGGATGACAAAATTCTGTTTCTTTTGGGATTTTGAGAGTTTGAAGCCCTGGTTAATTCTACAACATATATATATATATATATATAAATAAAGCTCATTTTTCATAAGTAGACGTACCAGAGCTAAGGAGAAGGCATAAGAATACCGTACAGCATAATTCAACCAAGGCGAAGAAGATCTAGTTTATTCTTGTGATTCTTTGTTTTAATTTGTAATTTTGGATGCTAGTTTTTTTATTCTTGAACCTTTACTTTTGTTTCGTACTTGGTTTTATTAAGTATAAAGACTACGTTTATTATATCATACTTTCATCGGAACCCACGTTGAGGATGAGTCCGATTATGGGCTAATCGTTATCATGGGGTTCTAATGGGTTTATTTATGGATTTATTTAGTTAATTTATTTCGATGCCTTAGTGTGTGGTGATTGTATGATAACCTAGTTTTGGTTGCGCTTATTCGTCTTGTGAACGTCGCGAACTTATAAGATAGTGTGTTAATCTTTAATAAAGCGAAAGTAAATTTAAGTGTTTATAACTTGCCATGCTATAGCATAGGTGTGATGCCCTCAATCTCGGGGTTAGGAAATGAGGACTCACACACCTATAATCTACTAATTAAATATGCATAAACCCTGATTAACTACTAACAGGATCAACAGGATAAAGTATGAGACAAGATTACAACTACCAATCACATAATATAACTTACAAACCCAAAATATTATTAAATAATCAGTATCGATTCCGGCTGGGAACCGACAGATAACCCATTGTATCTTTAAACACCTCTTACTAGGCGCGAGCTCACTCATAACCTGTACTACCTGCTCTGGCAACTGAAAGCCCTCAACACGGTAGGGACCACCAGGTACGCTCTTACGAGCAGTGCGCCTAAGCCTGACCATCTTCTTGCTTAACTGCCATGGTTAGATTAAGACGAAACAAGTGAGTAGAAAACTCAGCAAGTAACTATATAGCAGTTCTACAATATCAAATCTCAATATACTTTGAACACACTAGGGCATTCTACTTTAGCTAATCTAGGTGGCAGATTTCCATATATTTATTTTTGTTTTCTTTGAGATAAGGAAAGGGTATCCGAAGAATAGTTGGGCTTTCAAGAAACAAAGCTCGAAACAGGACAAAAGCCGACATTCATCACAATTCATTATAGGATCAAAATAGATCTTTCGATAGAGGAAAGCAACAGTATTTCAAGATATAGAATCATTCATATGATCAACAATTTCAGGAATCAGGGTTCTGAGCTTTAAGCTCCACAATAACATAATCAACTCTTTTCAAAACAGTATAAACCATTTTCATTTCCAAAAATCAATTTACTGAATAAAAGTTTCAGTTCCCTTTTTAAATAATCATTTAGAACCCTTGATTGGATCACTTATCTTTCCATTTCATTATATACGGGTGATCAGCCCGTATCGACCTCCATTCCAGTCTTTAAGGTACCATTCGACATAATTTCAGCCTTAAATTGGACTAGTCCCACTAGCCTCTTACCATGACTGGACTAGTCCCACTAGCCTCTTACGTCTCAATCCAATCCATCAGGAATTCATTCGGAAAACCTTGAGTTGGAAAAACAAATAGGTTTTCTAAAATCCATTTTATCATTACCAAGCATTTGAAATCATTCGGACTCTTTCAAGTCGAAACTCATTCTTAATTCAGATTTTAAAGAAACAAAGTTCAGGGAGTGAATCAAAGGTACGCAAAGAACAATTCTCAAGAATTCTGTATCAAGGATAACAAGGCACTAAATTTGAAGGATCAGAAATAACTTAGGGATCATTAGGGCGATCAAGAGAAACAGGGTATCATTAACAGAGTTATCCAAGATAATTTAAAGGTTCAATATGATTCATGGCATTATAGGAAACTTAAACAGAAAGGCAGATTATCAACGGGTGAAATCAATAGGATTATCAATAACAGGTTATCAAGAACAAAGGGTACTTCAAATCAAAATCAGGGTTTCATAAAGCAAGGGTTTCGTAGAGCAAGGGTTTCATAAAGTAAGGGTTTTATACTTTAACAGTTCAATACTCTACATGGTATGAACAACATTTCCTTTACAATCATTTATACAAGTAATCAGAGTTACTTGCCTGAAATTGCTTTCCTGAGGGTTGAACTACTGCCACCTAGTATACTTTTCCCTTTCCTAGCTCGAATGCCCTCACGCTCCGAATCGAGAGGGAGAGAAAAATCCGAGAGAGGGAGAGAGTGAGAGGGTTCGAGTGAGAGAAGGAGAGAAAAGAGAGAAGAGAGAAATGATATCACGGGAGCAAGAAGAAGAAAGAAAAAGAAGGGGAAGTGAGGTTATATAGCACTCAAAAATCAAGGGTACTTTGGTAAACTTCTAATTCCTTTTTCATTCTTACTTGTCCATCTTTTTACTAAAATAAAACAAGGACTAAATATAAAATATATCTCTCTCGGGAAGTCAAGAATTATTGAAAATGACATTTTTAACGCGTAGCCCTCGAAATTAGCTTTTTAACCATTACTCACAATAAGAATTTGAGCGAACGGTTGATTTTATATGAATTTCGCAAACTTGCTTTAATAAATACATTTTCCACATAAAATCAATTTAAAAATGCAAAGATCAACAATCAAATTCACTTATCATTTTTAAAAAGTCTCTAAGACCTCTACGAAGATAACAGAACAAATCCCATATTTTTATCCATCTCAGATGATTTTATAAAAATGCACGAAGGTTAATTAAACCTTTACTTAAATCACATAATTCCTTTAAAATTTACAAAATTGACACAGAACATATAGTCATGCACACAGTCAAGCAATCACACATATACGATCATATAACGACTTAGGTCTGATCACAAATTTATTGCTCTTTATATCTGTATTCCCTTTTTATTCTTTATCATCTTTTACGCGTACCGGGTCACGTTCAGCCTGACGGCCCGATGCTCAGCATTTCGATTACGCTTTTCATTATATTTGCCAATCAACACGAAATACTTTATTCATTCACTTCACATATAATTCACATTTTATATTATTTAATTTCCATATTAGGACGGGTTCCGTTCTACCTGACGGCCCGAAACCACAGCTCGACTTCTAAGCTAACTCTTTAAATTGGAACGTTTTTATCCACGCTCCTTAACTATAGTATACAGATAAGACAAATAATCACCACTTAATCACATAATCTCATCACATAACACATACTTTACTTTCTTAATTACGACGCAAAATTCTCGGTCGTTACAATCTACCCTCCTTAAAAGGATTCTGTCCCCAGAATCTAATCTAAGCAAATAGATGGGGATACTTTTCTTTCATTTTGCTTTCTAATTCCCAAGTCGATTCCTCGACTAGTGGATTTCTCCACAACACTCTAACTAGAGGTGCAACTTTATTTCTAAGCGTCCTTTCTTTTCGATCCAAAATTCGCACTGGCTGTTCCACATAGGACAAATCTGGTTGGATTTCTACTGGTTCCAACTCGATCACATGGCTCGCGTTGGCATTATACTTTTTTAAGAGAGATACATGAAAGACATTGTGCAGATGTTGCATTTGCGGCGGCAGCGCCAATTCATACGCCACTTTCCCAACTTGTCGCAATACTTCAAATGGTCCAATGTACCTTGGACTCAGCTTTCCTTTCTTTCCAAATCGAGTTAAACCTTTCCATGGAGATATCTTCAACAAGACTTTGTCTCCAGTTTCGAATTGCACATCTTTCCGCTCTTGATTCGCGTACTTTGCCTGTCGGTCTTGAGCTGCAATTAATCTCTTTCATATCATTTCAACTTTTTCCTTCGTTTGCTGAACTAGTTCTTGGCCAATTAACTTGCGCTCACCAACTTCGTCCTAATAAGTAGGGGATCTACACTTTCTTCCATACAACGCTTCATAAGGCGGCATGCCAATACTTGCGTGATAACTGTTGTTGTAGGAAAACTCAATTAAGGGCAAATGATCGTCCCAATTTCCTTTGAAATCTATTGCGCAGGTTCACAACATATCCTCAATTATCTGAATTGTCCTTTCACTTTGTCCGTCTGTCTGCGGATGATATATCGTACTCATTTTCAATTTCGTTCCCAAATGATTGTGGAATTGTCGCCAAAATCTCGAATTAAACCTTGGATCTCTATGATAGGGATAAATAAATTATGTTTGTATAATTAAATACTGCATTAATTGTACAAACTGTGGGCTGCCAGGCCCAATAAAAAGATATATGATACTCAGACCAGAAAGGTTAAGCCTGATGGACCAGATCAGGTCTGATGGAATAAAAAAGGCCCAAAAGCCCTGATTATTAATTAATTTCGTAATTAATTAATAAGGGAGAAATCAGATGTTGAAAAGAGTCCCGATGAGGATATAAATCCTTAGAGATTAGCCTCAAGGGGACCTAAAAAGATAAGGAATCAGCTTCCTACTTCCTAGGACTCCTAAGTCTATCCTAATTCAGAGGCTTATCCACCAAGTCTCCTATACCAAGTCCAATTCAAGGACTCCCACATCTATATAAGGGGTCTCACCCCCACCAATCAGAACTACGTTTTTTGACTTGATCCTTGGCAATCAGCAAGGTACGTAGGCATCTTGTTAAGGCAGATTGAGTCACGAAATACAAGAGCAGTCAAATCGAGCCTTGGAGCTCACGTTCCTTAGTATTAAATACAGCAATTATATATAGTAGTTTTAATCCATAACATTTGGCGCCGTCTGTGGGAAAAACGCAACAACAACCATGGCGAGAACACGGAGAACAACCAGCACTCTGGAGGAGGGAACACCATCAGGGATAACCCAGGTGATTTCATCAACCGTGGAGGTTCCTCCCCATTCAACTTATGCATCTACTCAGGGGGAAGCCCAGACAGGGGCAACTCATCCTCAGCCACAAGGGACAACTCCCCCGATTATTCAAGGTACGAATCCTCAAGTTCAACAAATACATATACCTGTGAATTCTCGACCCGTCGGGTATGAATATTCAACTATTGTTACTACTAACCCCCCTTATGGGATGCCCCTTCACCCTGAGGTTGGAGGAAGTGGATATGCTGGGCGAAGCGAAGCACGAGGGCGGTCGCCCCCCTATATACGAGGTTTGGATCCTATCCCTGAGGATCGGGAATTTTCTGGTCCATACACTGAGAGAGACTCCGAATCTTCGGATGATGAAGTGGCCCCGAGAAGGAGGCATCCTGGAAAAGAGCCAATGGCCGATGGAAGGCAACGCCCCCAAAGCAC
Source organism: Apium graveolens (assembly GCF_009905375.1). Lineage (NCBI taxonomy): Eukaryota > Viridiplantae > Streptophyta > Magnoliopsida > Apiales > Apiaceae > Apium > Apium graveolens. Next base: position 115,739 of record NW_027420119.1, read on the forward strand.
CCCAGGGGCGAATCCCCAAGAAGTGCAGGAAAAGATCAGGGCTCATGAGGCTGAAATCCAAAGGCTGAGACGTGATTTGGAGGCTCACCAAGCCACCAGATCCCACATACCTCCTAGGGGGAGAAATCCTCCTCCTATCATAGACCTGGATGGTCCGGTAAGAAGAAGGGCTGCTGTCCCAAGAACTGATCCAAGCAATCTCCTTCCCCTTGGAGATCCTGATGATCCAACTCCACCCTTCACAGAAGAGATAATGAATGCCCATATCTCAAGAAAATTCAAGATGCCCACTATCAAAGCCTATGATGGCACGGGAGACCCCGCTAATCATGTTAGGACATTCTCTAATGCACTGCTGCTGCAACCCGTGAATGATGCTATAAAATGTCGGGCCTTCCCTCAAACCCTGTCGGGTATGGCTCAAAGATGGTACAGTCGCCTACCCCCAAATTCTATTGGATCATTCAGAGAACTAAGTCAGGCTTTTATTAAGCAATTCATCAGTGGAAGAGTCCATGAGAAAAGTTCAGCATCTCTTATGAGTCTTGTGCAAGGAGCTAAGGAATCCTTAAGAGATTACCTGAATCATTTTACAAAGGAGGCTTTAAAAGTCCCAGATCTTGATGATAAGGTAGCCATGATAGCATTGCAACAAGGAACTAGGGATGAGTTTTTTAAGATGTCTTTGGCCAAACGACCCCCTGAGAGCATGTTGCAGCTCCAAGAGAGGGCAGGGAAGTATATCAAGGTTGAAGAAAGTATGAGGAAGACCGTAGTAAGTAATGAGCCCACTGGAGGCAAGAAACGAAAAACTGATTTGGAGTATATCGCTAAGGACAAATATCCTAGAACCGAACAAAACCCTGATTCAACCCCCAAGAAGGGAGGACCTGGGCAAAAGTTCACTGAATACGCTAGGCTGAATGCTCCCAGAAGTCAGATTTTGATGGAGATTGAGAAAGACAGAGATATTCGCTGGCCTAAGCCCTTGAAGGCTGATCCCGCCAAGCTAGATAGGGGCAAGTATTGCAGGTTTCACAAAGATGTTGGCCATGACACCGATGAGTGTAGGCAATTGAAAGATGAAATTGAGTTTTTGATTCGAAAAGGAAGATTGAATAAGTATACTGGAGATGGAGGGGACAGAAATAATAATGGAAGGAAGAACTTTGAAGATCGTAGGAGGGACCAAGATGATCAGGGGCGGAATCCCCAACCTAGAGGACCAGTTATAAACACCATTTATGGAGGGCCGAGACCTCAAGGGCCTGTGATAAACACGATCTTTGGAGGTCCAACTGCTGCTGGATTGTCCAAAAATTCCAGAAAGGCATATACTAGAGAGGTTATGCATATTGTTGGAGAAGCCCCGAAGAGGGCCAGGACAGAAGTAACATTGGCTTTTGATGATTCCGACCTAGAGGGTGTGAAGTTTCCCCATGACGACCCGCTGGTCATAACACCAATAATAGGAAATAGCCCGGTTAAGAGGGTCCTTGTGGATAATGGTGCTTCTGTGGATATCTTGCTCTACGACACCTTTCTAAGGATGGGGTATAACGACTCCCAGTTAACACCAACCGACATGCCGATATATGGATTTGCTGGAGTAGAATGTCCTGTGGAAGGGATAATCAAGTTGCCAACCACCATAGGTACGGAGCCAAGGCAAGCAACGCAGATGCTGGATTTCGTAGTGGTAAAGGCTAGTTCAACTTATAATGCTATCATGGGGAGAACAGGGATACATGCCTTCAAAGCAGTCCCCTCTTCCTACCATTCAGTCATGAAGTTTCCCACCCGAAACGGGATTGGAGAAGAGAGAGGAGATCAAAAAATGGCTAGAAGCTGTTATGTGGCCTCTTTGAGGGCAGACGGAGTCGGGGGGCAGGTTCTTCCTATTGAAGATATGGATGTTCGAGAAAATGATGAGAATAGAGGAAGGCCAGCAGAAGAATTGGTTTCGGTTCCTTTAGATCCCAAGAATCCTGAGAGGATGACTTTCATTGGAGCCACATTAGAGGAGCCCCTTAGAGGGAAGTTAGTGAAATTTTTGCAAGAAAATAGTGATGTGTTTGCATGGTCAGCAGCTGATATGCCAGGCATAGACCCGGAGTTAATTACTCACAAGCTAAACGTGGATCCAAGTCGGAAGACAGTGAAACAAAAGAAAAGAAATTTTGCCCCGGAAAGACAAGAGGCTATAAAGCAGGAAGTGGAAAAGCTCTTAGAGGCTGGTTTCATTGAGGAGATTCAATTTCCGGAGTGGTTAGCAAACCCTGTAATGGTAAAGAAGGCTAATGGAAAGTGGAGGATGTGTATAGACTTCACCGATCTGAATGATGCATGCCCCAAAGACTGTTTTCCGCTGCCTAGAATTGATACTTTGATTGATGCCACCGCTGGACATGAGATGCTGAGTTTCATGGATGGGTTTAGCGGATACAACCAGATCAAAATGCATAAGGATGACATTCCAAAGGTATCATTTATCACTGACTTTGGTGTTTATTGTTATCTTGTTATGGCGTTTGGTCTCAAGAATGCAGGAGCCACCTATCAAAGGTTGGTGAATAAAATTTTTAAGGATCTTATTGGGAAGACTATGGAAGTCTATGTTGATGACATGCTAGTCAAGAGTCTAGTAAAGACTGATCATATAACCCATTTGAGGGAAGCTTTTGAGGTCCTGAGGTACCACAAGATGATGTTGAATCCCACGAAGTGTGCTTTCGGAGTAGGATCTGGAAAATTCTTGGGATTGATGGTCTCAAAGAGGGGAATTGAGGCTAACCCCGATAAAATAAAGGCAATCCTGGACATGGAACCCCCAAAAACTGTCAAGGATGTTCAAAAACTCACAGGAAGGGTTGCTGCGCTAGGACGATTCATCTCCAAGTCAGGAGACAAGTGCTTGTCATTCTTCAAGTCATTAAAGAACATTAAAGACTTTGTATGGAGTGAGGAAAATCAGAAGGCATTTGAAGAGTTAAAGAAGTATATGGGCCAAGCCCCGTTGTTGGCCAAGCCAGTTCTGAGTGAAGTTTTATTCTTGTACTTGGCTGTTTCAGAAAGCGCCTTGAGCGCGGTGTTGGTTAAGGAGGAACTGAAAGTTCAGAAACCCGTATACTATGTCAGCAAAATTTTGCATGGTGCTGAGTTGAATTATTCAGCCATTGAGAAATTCGCTTTAGCCTTGGTAATGGCTTCAAGAAAGCTGCGTCCTTATTTTCAAGCTCACCAAATTGAAGTGCTAACAAATCAGCCACTGAGAAATATCATTCACAGTCCCAAGGCAAGTGGGAGACTGATTAAGTGGGCAATAGAGTTGGGAGAGTTCGATCTCAAGTATAAGCCACGTACGACCATAAAAGCCCAGGCACTAGCTGACTTCGTGGTGGAATGTACCATACCCAACCAAGAAGTCGGGGGGCAGGAAGATACCATACCTCAAGACAAGGGAGTCGACAATGGGGACAAGGAGAAAGAATATTGGGTTCTCTATTTTGATGGAGCATCAAAAACAAATTCCAGTGGAGCAGGGTTGGTTTTGCAAAGCCCTGATGGATTCTTAATTGAGTATGCCATGAAGCTAGACTTCCCAACCACAAACAATGAGGCAGAGTATGAAGCCTTGATTGCTGGCCTTGGTCTAGCTGGGACACTTAGAGTCAAAAACTTAAAGGTCCGTGGAGACTCGAAGCTGATCATATCCCAGGTAAAGGGAGAATTTGAGGCAAGAGATGATACGATGGCTAAGTATGCTCGCCTAGTAAGGGCTGTGATGACCCAATTTAATGAATGCCATGTTGAACACATTCCAAGGGAAGAAAATGCTAAAGCAGATGCGCTATCAAAGTTTGCTTCATCTGAGATTGAAGAGAGTTCAGGGAGTGTGTACTTCCGTGTTTTGAAGACACGAAGCATAGATGTTAAGCTTGTGGCTCCCGTAGGCTTGGGGACGTCATGGATTGATCCCATCAAGGCTCACATTCAGACCGGTTGGTTGCCAAATGATGCAACTGAAGCACGGAAGTTAACTGTTCGGGCACTAAGGTACTCTTTGATAGATGGGATTCTTTACAAAAGATCTTTCGTGGTTCCCTACTTGAGGTGTCTCAGGCCCGATGAGGCACGCTTGGCTCTTGAAGAAGTACATGAAGGTATTTGTGGACAACACTTGGGGGGCAGGGCCTTGGCTCATAAGATAACCCGTTTAGGCTTCTATTGGCCAGAAATGATGGCTGATGCCAAAGAATATGTAAAGAAGTGTGATCGCTGTCAGAAACATGCACCAGTGGCCAGACAACCCCCCGAGATGCTGACCTCCATCAACTCACCTATTCCCTTTGCTATGTGGGGGATGGATATTCTAGGGCCTTTTCCTATGGCCACAGCACAAAGGAAGTTTCTGATTGTAGCCATTGATTATTTCACTAAGTGGATTGAAGCCAAGCCCTTGGCCAAAATCACAACTAAACAGGTTGCACAATTCCTGTGGGAAAACATTATGTGCCGATATGGAATTCCCCGTATCCTCGTCACTGACAATGGAACACAATTCAACAACGAGGAATTCAAGAAGTATTGCGGAGAAAATGAAATTGAGTTACGGTTCACCTCTGTGGCTCACCCGCAAGCCAATGGGCAAGCGGAGGTAGCAAATCGGATAATCCTGGATGGACTAAAGAAGAGAATCGAAAAGTCAAGAAATAATTGTGTGGATGAGATACTTCCCATATTATGGGCCTATAGAACTACCTGTAGAGTCACGACAAATGCAACTCCTTTCATGTTGGCATATGGGGCAGAAGCAGTAGTTCCCGTGGAGATATCACATTCCTCTCCAAGGATTCAGGCTTTTGATGAAAAAGAAAATGAGGAAGGGCAGAAGTTAGCCCTGGATTTAATCGATGAAGTGCGAGATAAAGCACACGCAAAGATAGTAGAATATCAGAAAAAGGCTTCATTCTACTATAACCTAAGGGTTAAAGAGAGGTTTTTCAAACAAGGTGACCTAGTCTTGAGAAAAATAGAGGCTTCTGGTGTCGGACAGAAAGGAAAGCTTGCCCCAAATTGGGAAGGGCCGTATAGAATCAAGAGCGTTCAGGGTAGAGGAACCTACAAGCTGGAGACTATGGATGGTTTTGAAGTCCCGAGAACCTGGCACGCACAAAACCTGAAGGTTTACTACGTGTAAGATGGTCGAAGTACGATTCTCACTTGTCATTATGACAAGTAGGTTTAAAAGCACCTTGAAGCTTTGTTTGCATAGTATTTTTCTTTTTTAGCTATTATAGATCAGGGTCGAACCCATATTATGTAAGGTTTTGGAAAACCAGACTTGAAATTGAAGAGTTCAAAATTATTTCAACCTATGGATGTTTGAGTTGTGATAATACTTGTGTGGCCCATTAAGCCAAGTTTGAATATTAAAGTATCGGAAAAATGAAGGAGAGAATGCAAATAAGGAAAGTAGCATAGCCCCGCAGGGTAATAAGTTTTAATACAAACAAAAGTCCAGATATAAATTAAGGATAAAATTACAAAATAGAAAAACTACTCCTCCATGCGGGAGCCTTCATTCTCTTTCTCCTTATCAGCGCCTTCAGCGTCCTTCGCAGGAGAAGCGGGAGGAGAAGCAGTGTTAGGATCCAAGATGCGATCATCTGGCTGAGGAGAGTCGAAGAGGGCGTCTATGCTGTCCTCTGACTCAGCCTGCTCAGGACTTATAAAGTCCTTAGGGTCGACTAAGCCCGGGTACTTCTCAGAAACAGCCTTCACGGCCGCATCCCATCCCTGAGTGAACTGTAGGGAGTAAAGACCCTCATCATGAATCTCCATGAGATTCCTAAACTTGTCAGAATCCATGTAGTCATCAATGAGCTTATCCTTATCGCTCCTAAGTTTCACCAGCTCGGAATGAGCCTTAGCCAGCTCCTCTTTCTTCGTGTCCAGCTTCTTCTCCAGGACCTTGGCTCTCTCCTCCCACTTCTTCATCTCCTTCTCAAAAACATCAGAGTTACCCTTCCAAGATCTAGCCTGATGGAGGGCCGCCTGGAAGTAGGTATTACTCTGCAAAGAAATATGTATGAGTTAGCACAAGTTCGTTGGAATACAAGAAAGTTGGGATTCAAAGAAGGAGAGAAAGAAAATTACCGCAGCTTGGGCTTGAGAACCCAGAAGCTCAATAGTCTCAATATCACTCCCCGTAACAATGTCAGTAAAGTCATGGGGAGTGACGGAGTGATAAGACCAATCTTTAGCGTGTTTGGTGGATCCAACCACCGTATCGCTCCTCCTGAAGCCCCAGTTAGGTCTGAAGGAATGTGCCTTAAGTGGAGGATCCACATCGTCCCCCAGCTCGACCACCGGGACGTGGGGCTTAAGAAAAGAAGGACCGTCAGGTTTGCTCCTAGGGTCCCTGTTTAGCTTGGCCCTTTTCTGACGGCCTGACTCCCCCTCCTTAGGCCTGTTAACATTATTGATGGCCTCGCAAGCTGAAAGGAAAAGTAGAAGGAACATTAAAATCCAGAAAAAAAGAAAAAGTGCGATTAAAGAGAAGGAAAAATAATTACGCAGGTATAAATTTACCCTTATCACTGGCCTGGGAGAGACCAACTTTCTTCAAGGAAAACTCCTCTAAAAGGGTCCAGGTATCCGTTTTCCCATCATCTGAAATTAAGGCCTGGTAGGCCACCTCCTCCTCATCAGTCAATCTGATACTACCAGGACTACCATCTGATACCTTGCAAAATGGCCTACGGAAGAGTGTGGCCCAATCACCCCCAGCCCAGGTCAGCCTCACAAACTCATCCCTCCATTTAGGGTTGTTCTCGACTATAGAGTTACTATCAAAGATATGGGGAACTTTGGGTCGTTGGCGAATTAAAACCCATCCCGGTTGACTCATGGAGCTATTATAGAATTGGAAAACTTTCCTAAAGACAGCTACGGAAAGAGGGAAGTTATTCCTGAGACAAAGGACCATAAAACAGATAATATTCCTCCAGGCGTTGGGAGGGAGTTGACAAGGGTTGATTTGTACATCGGCTAATAAACGAGGAATAAATTCGTGGAATGGGAACCTAAGACCTGCGGTCAGGGCTCCTCGATAAATGAACAGGGTATCCCCCTCCCAATTACAAGTCCTATCCCCAGGGGCGGCTGGAGTGATCCTAAGGTGGGGTGGAAGTCTGTACAGGGTGTTCATAGATTCTATTCTACCATCTAACTCATGAAAAGTGTTACCATGATTATACGAATCTAACTCAGATAGAGAAGGATATTCATCACCTCTCGAGTTAATCATGTCAATGAGAGAAGTATATGGAGATTGAATTTGAATGTTTGTACCTCTCTTAGAGACATTCATCTTCTGCAAACGAGCCAAGTCGCGGTCCGCCATTGATGTGCTTCGTTTAAAAGCTTGAAACCCAGAAATGCTTGAAAAACGGTGGAAGCTACGGTGGCTGTGAGCTCGCCGGAAATCGCCTACTCAAAGGGAGAACTCTAGAGAAGTTTATGGGAGAAAATGAGAAATGAGAAATGAGAAGTGAAGTGAGGATTCTCACTTCACACTACACTTATATAGGCGAAAAGCTCGGAATACGAGGCGTTTCTAGGCCCATTCAGACAGGCCCAACCTAAAGGCCCATCTACAAGAATTATCAGGAACAATCTAGAAGCTCCTGTGGAATTTAAAAAGTCAAAAATCGACCAGAACCTTAATATGGTTCGATCAGAGTCCTGATCGATGCAAAAGAGAGTCCTGATCGATATCTTATTCGAGCAGGAGGGAAGAAATCCCCTAAGTTCGATCAGAGTCCTGATCGATGCAAAAGAGAGTCCTGATCGATATCTTATTCGAACAGGAGGGAAGAAATCCCCTAAGATCGATCAGAGTCCTGATCGACGCAAAAAGGATCCTGATCGATAACTCATTCGAACAGAAGGGAAGAAATCCCATAAGTTCGATCAGAGTCCTGATCGATCCGGAAAAGATCCTGACCGATTCCTCAGTCGAGCAAGAAGGAAGAAAAACGCTAAGATCGATCAGAGTCCTGATCGACATAGAAGAAAGTTCTGATCGATATGCTATTCGATCAGACTGGTCAAAAGTCACTTAATTCGATCAGAGTCCTGATCGAAATCGATCAGGAATTTCGTCGACCAGAGTATAAGATCCTGAGCTAATTCGATCAGGAATCCTGATCGAAATCGATCAGGAATTTCGTCGACCAGAGTGTAAGATCCTGAGCTAAATCGATCAGGAATCCTGATCGATTTGGTTGCATCCTGATCGATTTGGATGCATCCTGATCGATTTTGGCTGCATCCTGGTCGATATTTGCATGCATTCTGATCCATTTTAAGCCAGAAATTTAGGGATAAATCCCAGAAATTAGGGAAAAAATCCAGAAAAATAAGGAAATTCCTTAAATAATTTCTGAAAAATGTTAATATTATCAGAAATAAGGAATAAATCCAGAAAATTAAAGGATAGATCCCAGAAATTAGGGAAAAAATCCAGAAAAATAAGGAAATTCCTTAAATAATTTCTGAAAAATGTTAATATTATCAGAAATAAGGAATAAATCCAGAAAATTAAAGGATAGATCCCAGAAATTAGGGAAAAAATCCAGAAAAATACGGAAATTCCTTAAATATTTTCTGAAAAGTGTCGTATTTTCAGAAATAGGGGAAAAATCCAGAAATTAAAGGATAAAATCCCAGAAATTAAGGGAAAAATCCAGAAAATTAGGATAAATCCCAGAAATTAAGGGAAAAATCCAGAAAAATTAGGATAAATCCCAGAAATTAAGGGAAAATCCAGAAATTAAGGGAAAAATCCCGGAAATAAGGGAAAAATTCCTGGAAATTAAGATAATTCCTGAATAAAAGGAAAAATTCGTTGTGAATGTGTAGGTCGCTCCACACTTTACGGAAAAACGAAACCCTGTAAGGGAACAAATAGACTTAACTTCTGCGAAACCTAATCAATGTTTCCCAAAAGTTGGGGGGCAAATGATAGGGATAAATAAATTATGTTTGTATAATTAAATACTGCATTAATTGTACAAACTGTGGGCTGCCAGGCCCAATAAAAAGATATATGATACTCAGACCAGAAAGGTTAAGCCTGATGGACCAGATCAGGTCTGATGGAATAAAAAAGGCCCAAAAGCCCTGATTATTAATTAATTTCGTAATTAATTAATAAGGGAGAAATCAGATGTTGAAAAGAGTCCCGATGAGGATATAAATCCTTAGAGATTAGCCTCAAGGGGACCTAAAAAGATAAGGAATCAGCTTCCTACTTCCTAGGACTCCTAAGTCTATCCTAATTCAGAGGCTTATCCACCAAGTCTCCTATACCAAGTCCAATTTAAGGACTCCCACATCTATATAAGGGGTCTCACCCCCACCAATCAGAACTACGTTTTTTGACTTGATCCTTGGCAATCAGCAAGGTACGTAGGCATCTTGTTAAGGCAGATTGAGTCACGAAATACAAGAGCAGTCAAATCGAGCCTTGGAGCTCACGTTCCTTAGTATTAAATACAGCAATTATATATAGTAGTTTTAATCCATAACACTCTATCAGACACAATAGATACAGGAACTCCATGACGCATCACGATTTCATCCAGATACAATTTGACCAGCTTTTCTAATGAAAACCTTTCGTTTATCGGCAAGAAATGTGCTGACTTTGTTAGTCGATCAATTACCACCCAAATCGCATCATGATTAGACTTGGTTTTAGGTAATCCTACCACGAAATCCATTACGATATGTTCTCATTTCCATTCAGGTATGTCCAGTGGCTGAAGCAATCCACTTGGCCTTTGATGTTCCGCTTTAACTCTTTGGCACGTGTAATATTTGCTTATCCATTCCGCAATTTCCTTTTTCATGTTTGGCCACCAAAAATTTTCTTTCAAATCCTGGTACATCTTTGTACTCCCAGGGTGAATTGAAAATCTCGAGTTATGCGCTTCTTGCAAAATCTCGTGCTTTAGTTCCACAACATCAGGTATCCAAATACGTGAGTTAACACGGTATATCCCTTTTCCATCCTTTTGAGCTTTAATTTCTTCTCCCGTCAACCTATTCCTTTCGCGATTCATCACTTGCTCTTGGCAGCATCTAATCTTTTCCAAAATTTCAGGTTGAAACTGTATTGCATAAATGGCTTCACCTCCACATTCTGGAGTTTGCACCACTATTTCCATCTTTTCAAAGTCCTTGATTAATTCTTCTGATGATGTTAACATATTCAACTTTTCCTTTCGACTTAAAGCATCAGCTACCACATTTGCCTTTCCAATATGATAGTTTATTGCACAATCATAATCTTTGATCAATTCCAACCACCTTCTTTGTCGCATATTCAATTCTTTCTGAGTAAAGATATACTTTAAGCTCTTATGGTCCGTATAAATCTCGCACTTTTCCCCGTACAAATAATGCCTCCAAATCTTAAGGGCAAATACAATTGCTGCCAATTCCAAATCGTGCGTTGGATACTTTTGCTCATGCGGTTTGAGTTGCCTTGACGCGTATGCTATTACTTTCCCGTGTTGCATTAACACGCATCCAAGTCCTTTATAGGAAGCATCACTGAATATCACAAATTCACCTTTATCATCTGGTAATACCAACACAGGGGCGGTTACCAACCTCTTCTTTAACTCTTGGAAACTTTCCTCATACTTTTCTGTCCAAACGAACTTCTCATTCTTTCTTGTCAATTTTGTCAATGGAACGGCAATCTTTGAGAAATCTTGCACAAATCTTCTATAGTATCCAGCTAATCCCAGAAAACTTCTGACTTCCGTCGGAGTCTTGGGTCTTTCCCAATTCAATACAACTTCTATCTTGGCCGGATCCACTTTAATTCCTTCTTTATTAACTACATGACCAAGAAATTGCACTTCCTTTAGCCAAAATTCACACTTTGAAAACTTTGCATACAGCTTCTCTTTTCGCAGAATTTCGAAGGAAATCCTCAAATGCTCCTTATGATCTTCCTCCGTCTTGGAATAAATAAGTATATCGTCAATAAACACAATCACGAACTTGTCCAAATACTGCTTGAACACTCTGTTTATAAGATCCATAAATGCAGCTGGCGCATTCGTCAAGCCAAATGCCATCACCAAAAACTCATAATGTCCGTATCTTGTTCGGAACGCTGTCTTGGGTATATCTTCCGCTTTGATCTTTAATTGATGATACCCAGATCTTAAATCAATCTTTGAGAAACACGAAGCTCCTTTCAATTGGTCAAACAAGTCATTGATCCGCGGTATAAGGTACTTATTCTTGATTGTCAACTTATTCAGTTCACGGTAATCGATACACAATCGCATACTTCCATCCTTCTTCTTTACAAACAACACTGGTGCGCCCCACGGGGATACACTCGGTCGGATTACTCCTTTGTCCAACAACTCTTGCAACTGAGCTGCCAATTCCTTCATTTCAACCGGCGCCATGCGATAGGGAGCTTTCGACACTGGTTCCGTACCAGGAGCCAATTCAATCATAAACTCGATCTCTCTGTCTAGAGGTAGTCCAGACAATTCATCAGGAAACACGTCCGGAAAATCTCTTACTACCGGAATATCGTCGATCCTTACAGATTCTTTCTCCACGTCCACGACATGAGCCAAATAAACCTCGCATCCTTGACGCATTAATCTTCTCGCCTCAATAACCGTTAGAAATTTCTTTTCTTGCCTCCTTCCTTTAAATATCACTTCCTCACCATCCTTGGTTCTTAACTTCACTTTCTTACTTTTACACTCTATTTGCGCCTCATGATTTGACAACCAATCCATTCCTAGTATAATCTCAAATTCTCCTAACTTAAAAGGAATTAAGTCAGCAGAAAAGTTCCGACCTTCTATAGACACATCACAATCGGGACAAATCTTATTAAGAACAACTTTCTCTCGATTTGCTACCTCTATAATCAACTTAGGCTCTAGAGGGTACACAACACAATTTAACTTATCAAGAATGCTTTCAGAAATAAAAGATCTGGTTGCTCCAGAATCCATCAAAACTTTTACTTCTACTGAGTTTATAACAAGCATACCTGCTACCACGTCCACATCTTGCACCGCATCTTTCATTGTCATGTTAAAGGTCCTAGCTCTGGGTTGAGCTGATGGTGCTGGGAGAGACGGCGGTCCAGCAATTTTGAGAACATTAACCTTCTGCACAGGCTCCTTGCAATTTCTAGCCATATGGCCTACCTTGCCACACTTGAAACAAGCCAAATCAGGCTTCCTTACTCCATTTGAACATTCTGAAGAATAATGCCCCTTCTGGTTGCACTTAAAACATGTTATATCCAGCTTATTACACCTCCCCGGATGTCTCTTTCCACAGTTCCTGCATTCTTGCATCTGGGGCCTGCTATCCTTTCCCGGTTGTCCAGCTTTCTAGAAACGGTTCTTTTGAGCTCCATTCCCGGGTCTAAACTTCTGGAACTTTTTGTTCTGACCTCCACCATTCTTTCCAAACTTTCCTCTGAACTTTGAACTTCCTTGCTCTTGCTCAGAGCTTTCAAACTTCCTCTTTCTTCCTTCATTTTCTCTTCGAGCAGCTTCCCGCTCACCTTCCACTATCATTGCCTTCTGAACCAAAGCAGCATAGTTCTTGATCTCCAACATCGCTATTTAACTCCTAATCCACGGCTTAAGTCCCTGCTGGAATCTCTTAGCCTTCTTTGCTTCAGTATTCACGTACTCTGGCACGAACCTTGCCAATTCCGAAAACTTCACCTCATATTCTGCTACCGACATTTCCTCCTGTCTAAGATCCAAAAATTTCATTTCCAACTGATCTTGCATATAACTTGGCAAATATTTTTCCAGAAACATTTCAATGAACTTCTCCCAAGATAAGTATTTGCCTTTCAACAACGCCTTAGAAGAATCCCACCAGAAACTTGCTTCATCCCTCAAATAATAACTTGCGTACTGAGCTTTCTTATCGTCCTTAACTTCGGCTAGCTCAAAGGCTTTTTCCATCTCTCTCAACCACGACTGTGCTTTAATCGGATCTAGCAAACCTAAGAACTCTGGAGGATGAACAGATTGAAAGTGCTTGAAATTTCCAACTTTTGGGGCCACAGGTTGTTGCAAAAGCTGAGCAAGTCTGCTCATCAAAGTGGTTTCTGGGTTTATTTCTGGGTCTTGGGTGGGAATTTCTTCTTCTTGGTGATCTGGTGAGTTGGCCATTTCTTACAAACCTGATTGAGCAATTATTTAGCAATACGATAGCATGACATATATATATAACAACAATTTTTATGAAATCTCTTTTGTGGGTTTTAAGTTTTACCTAATTTGCACATGCAATCCTATTACTACATAATTCTCATATCAATGTTGTTTTATCATGGCACGAAATAGGGTTTTACGATCTTTAGACATGGTTGTACGAAAACATAGCTGTATTTAAAACAAGGCATTGAGAACAGTTTATAAGATAAACAAGGTGCACAAAGGAAAGCAAGATAATAGATTTATTTAAATCCAGGGTTATATAGGAAATATTCTGGATTTTAAGGTTCTGAAACAAGGTACAATAAATAGCAGGGTTAAACAGAGGAAAAACTGGAAAACATCCCCCTATCTACCCCTAACTTCCAAATACTACTACTACTACTACACTGGTCTGAAATACAACAAGATAAATGAAAAAGGGATCCCGGCATCTGACCAAGTATCCCAAAGCCTACCGGCGCTGAAAACAATAACAACCATCTACAGGCTCAACCAACAGTCCCGTCTAATCATCTAGGATCTCTCTCAACACAACCAACATCCAGCGAATGATCTTATGCAGCCTCCGGGCCTCAGCATCAGCATCACAAGTGGATGGTCCCTCATCCAATCTCCTCCTGGCAACCTGCTCCACCATCTTCACTCGAACTCGCCACTCATCATCCATAACAGAAGCACTCTGCCTAGACTCTCTGGCTAGTCAATCCACCAAAGCTCCTAACTAAGGAATGCGGGAGTACACAAAGTCTCGGTCCTGGGCTAACTTGCCACCAATACTGACAGGAACAGTCTTAGGCATCTCCGACTCTGGCTCAGGGGCAGGGGTCTCTGAATCAGGCCTCAAGGGTGAAATCTGCATAGGGATCTCACTACTCTCAGAAGGGTCCTCCTCTGGGTCTGAACTAACATATACAGGCTCCTCTGGAGAGGGTGGAATAAGGTCCACAGGGGTACCAGTCAAGCTAATATCTGAGTCTGAGTCACTACCACTACTAGGATCCTGAGAGAAAACATAAAACAGCAACCAAGAAACAATGTTAGGGTCAAATAAAGCTTCCAGCTAACTCACACCCTAACTCTAGTTTCTGCTTTACCAATCAAACACTTTCCTTAGACTATACCTAATAGTCTAACTCAACTCTACATGAGTCGAACTCTCTCGCGATATAGATATATTCCCAAAATACCCCTTTTAAAACCTAACTTGTCTCAGGGACTAGATCCTGTAGCTCTGATACCAACTTGTGACGCCCTCAATCTCGGGGTTAGGAAATGAGGACTCACACACCTCTAATCTACTAATTAAATATGCATAAACCCCGATTAACTACTAACAGGATCAACAAGATAAAGTATGAGACAAGATTATAACTACCAATCACAAAATATAACTTACAAACCCAAAATATTATTAAATAATCAGTATCGATTCCGGCTGGGAACCGACAGATAACCCATTATATCTTTAAACACCTCTTACTAGGCGCGAGCTCACTCATAACCTGTACTACCTGCTCTGGCAACTGGAAGCCCTCAACACGGTAGGGACCACCAGGTACGCTCTTACGAGCAGTGCGCCTAAGCCTGACCATCTTCTTGCTTAACTGCCATGGTTAGATTAAGACGAAACAAGTGAGTAGAAAACTCAGCAAGTAACTATATAGCAGTTCTACAATATCAAATCTCAATATACTTTGAACAAACTAGGGCATTCTACTTTAGCTAATCTAGGTGGCAGATTTCCATATATTTATTTTTATTTTCTTTGAGATAAGGAAAGGGTATCCGAAGAATAGTTGGGCTTTCAAGAAAGAAAGCTCGAAACAGGACAAAAGCCGACATTCATCACAATTCATTATAGGATCAAAATAGATCTTTCGAAAGAGGAAAGCAACAGTATTTCAAGATATAGAATCATTCATATGATCAACAATTTCAGGAATCAGGGTTCTGAGCTTTAAGCTCCATAATAACATAATCAACTCTTTTCAAAACAGTATAAACCATTTTCATTTCCAAAAATCAATTTACTTAATAAAAGTTTCAGTTCCCTTTTTAAATAATCATTTAGAACCCTTGATTGGATCACTTATCTTTCCATTTCATTATATACGGGTGATCAGCCCGTATCGACCTCCATTCCGGTCTTTAAGGTACCATTCGGCATAATTTCAGCCTTAAATTGGACTAGTCCCACTAGCCTCTTACCATGACTGGACTAGTCCCACTAGCCTCTTACGTCTCAATCCAATCCATCAGGAATTCATTCGAAAAACCTTAAGTTGGAAAAACAAATAGGTTTTCTAAAATCCATTTTATCATTACCAAGCATTTGAAATCATTCAGACTCTTTCAAGTCGAAACTCATTCTTAATTCAGATTTTAAAGAAACAAAGTTCAGGGAGTGAATCAAAGATACGCAAAGAACAATTCTCAAGAATTCTGTATCAAGGATAACAAGGCACTAAATTTGAAGGATCAGAAATAACTTAGGGATCATTAGGGCGATCAAGAGAAACAGGGTATCATTAACAGAGTTATCCAAGATAATTTAAAGGTTCAATATGATTCTTGGCATTATAGGAAACTTAAACAGAAAGGCAGATTATCAACGGGTGAAATCAATAGGATTATCAATAACAGGTTATCAAGAACAAAGGGTACTTCAAATCAAAATCAGGGTTTCATAAAGCAAGGGTTTCGTAGAGCAAGGGTTTCATAAAGCAAGGGTTTCATACTTTAACAGTTCAATACTCTACATGGTATGAACAACATTTCCTTTACAATCATTTATACAAGTAATCAGAGTTACTTGCCTGAAATTGCTTTCCTGAGGGTTGAACTACTGCCACCTAGTATACTTTTCCCTTTCCTAGCTCGAATGCCCTCACGCTCCGAATCGAGAGGGAGAGAAAAATCCGAGAGAGAGAGAGAGTGAGAGGGTTCGAGTGAGAGAAGGAGAGAAAAGAGAGAAATGATGTCAAGGGAGCAAGAAGAAGAAAGAAAAAGAAGGGGAAGTGAGGTTATATAACACTCAAAAATCAAGGGCACTTTGGTAAACTTCTAATTCCTTTTTCATTCTTACTTGTCCATCTTTTTACTAAAATAAAACAAGGACTAAATATAAAATATATCTCTCTCGGGAAGTCAAGAATTATTGAAAATGTCATTTTTAACGCGTAGCCCTCGAAATTAGCTTTTAACCATTACTCACAATAAGAATTTGAGCGAACGGTTGATTTTATATGAATTTCGCAAACTTGCTTTAATAAATACATTTTCCACATAAAATCAATTTAAAAATGCAAATATCAACAATCAAATTCACTTATCATTTTTAAAAAGTCTCTAAGACCTCTACGAAGATAACAGAACAAATCCCATGTTTTTATCCATCTCAGATGATTTTATAAAAATGCACGAAGGTTAATTAAGCCTTTACTTAAATCACATAATTCCTTTAAAATTCACAAAATTGACACAGAACATATAGTCATGCACACAGTCAAGCAATCACACATATACGATCATATAAGGACTCAGGTCTGATCACAAATTTATTCCTCTTTATATCTGTATTCCCTTTTTATTCTTTATCATCTTTTACGCGTACCGGGTCACGTTCAGCCTGACGGCCCGACGCTCAGCGTTTCGATTACGCTTTTCATTATATTTGCCAATCAACACGAAATACTTTATTCATTCACTTCACATATAATTCACATTTTATATTATTTAATTTCCATATTAGGACGGGTTCCGTTCTACCTGACGGCCCGAAACCACAGCTCGACTTCTAAGCTGACTCTTTAAATTGGAACGTTTTTATCCACGCTCCTTAACTCTAGTATACAGATAAGACAAATAATCACCACTTAATCACATAATCTCATCACATAACACATACTTTACTTTCTTAATTACGACGCAAAATTCTCGGTCGTTACAATAGGGTCATCTATTTGATATGCATGATGCGTAGGTAATTTTAACCATCTTACTTGCCCTATGTAATCGCGAGGGATAACTTGTGCATTAAACCGTTATGTTGTCAAATTTTATAGACATATAGGGTCTCAATATAATTGGTGTATATTCAGCTTTTATCTCTTTTTTGGATGTCTGGTAGTGTGGTATTCGCGCAACAAAAGTTGGTGTTTACTAGTTTAGTGTTATCTGATCAGTGTCATCACCATTACATGCTAAGGTTAAGAAGGAAAAGGCTATTTAATAAAGTTAAAATCCCATGTTTGTGTCATATATTATTCAATCCTCTTTAATCTCTTAGTTTAAGTTCTTTAGTATAATCTCTTAGTTAATCTTAGTATAAACAACCACAATTTGTTACTCGTCTTAGCATTGGATAATAATCATACTAGTGTTGCATAGATACATTGATTGAAATTAACCTAAACCTATTCATGTGGGAACGAACTAGAATTTATTCTATATTACTTGCGATCATGTATACTTGCCTGAATTTTAGCGCGTGTTTCTGCCCTAACAAGTTTTTGGCGCCGCTGCCGGGGAATTCGGTGTTAATTTTTAGTTTATGTGTTTGTCATCATTGGTCGTTAAAGTTCAGTGACTCGGACATTGTTACTTACTTAATTCCTTGTCGTGTTTCAGGTACTCTAGTGAGCGTGTATGCATATGCGTTCTCGGTCTCGTAAGAGAACACTGGATAAAGCGGAGGAAGAAGTAGTAGTAGAGGAGAAAGTTGAGGAAGAAATCTTAGTTGAGAAGGAAGAAGATACTCTAGTTGCAGTGGGAGAACCAGAAGCGAATCCAAAGGCTTTGATGGACTATTCTCAACTGAAGATCGATGATATTCAGTCTAGCATTGTTCGCCCAGCCATCTCGGCTAATACCTTTGAGATCAAGTCGAGCAGATTCAGATGATACAGAACTCAGTTCAGTTTGGGGGTTCTCCGACAGAAGACCCCAACATGCACATTCATTGAGATCTACGACACTTTCAAGTTCAATGGAGTTTCTGAAGATGCTATTAAGTTGAGGCTTTTCCCATTCTCTCTGCGGGATAAAGCTAAGTGATGGTTATATTTTTACCACCAGGGTCTATCACCAAATGGGAGGATCTTGCTCAGAAGTTCTTAACCAAATTCTTTCCTAAGGCGAAGACTGTTGCAATCAAAAACACACTTACTCAATTTGCTCAGCAATCTGGAGAATCTTTATGCGAGGCTTGGGATCGATATAAGGAGATGCTTAGGAAGTGTCCTCATCATGAGATGCCTGACTGAATGATCTTTAATTGTTTCTATAATGGTTTGGGTGCTACTTCTAGGCCCATGCTTGATGTAGCATCAGGAAAGCCTTGTGGGCTAAAAGCTATGATGAAGCTTATGAATTAATTGAACTGATGGATGCTAATGAATACCAGAATCCTACTTAACGACTATCCCATGATAAGGTAGCATGAATTCTGGAGTTGGATGCAGCTACTGCTATAGCTGCTCAACTTAAGGCGTTGACGATGAAGGTTTATTCTCTGTCTAATTATGGAGTTAATCAGATCACTAGTGTCTGTGAGCTTTGTGCTGGTGCCCATGAGACTGATAAGTGTGCCATTTCTAGTGAATCAGCTCAGTCCATGAGCAACTTTTAGATGTCGCAGCAACCTATACCAGCCACTTATCATGCTAACAAACGTAATCATCCTAATTTTAGCTGGAGCAATACTCAAAATGCGGTTCAGCAGCCTTATCAGCAATACCCAACAAAGTAGTACAACCCCCCGGATTTCAGCAACCGCAAATTACACCAAGGCAACAACTCCAGCTGCAACAGTCGAATGAAAAATCTGAATTGGAGGAGTTGAGGCTCATGTGCAAGAGCCAAGCGGGTTCTATCAAGACCTTGGAAAATCAAATTGGGCAAATTGCCAATGTCTTGTTAAATCGTCAACCTGGTACACTTCCTAGTGAACTGAAGTACCAGGAAAGAAGGAAGCAAAGGAGCAGGTAAAGGCAATTATATTGAGGTCTGGGAAGGTTACAAACCCCGAACATGCTCATGGTTTGGATGAAGAAGCTGTGGTTGAAGAATTAGTGCAGAAGGAAGCTAAAGTGGAACCAAGGAAGACTACTGTTGAACACACTCTTCCTGAGGGTAATACAGGAGAGAAACAGACCTATCCTCCACCTTCCTTTCCTAAGAGGCTACAGAAGAAAAAGCTGGATAAGCAGTTTGAGAAGTTTCTGGAGGTGTTCAAGAACTTCACTTCAACATACCTTTCGCTGAAGCTCTTGAGCAGATGCCTAGTTATGCAAAGTTTATCAAAAGGTATTCTCTCTCGGAAGGTGAAGCTTGATGACTTAGAGACAGTTTCTCTCACGGAGGAGTGCAATGTTGTGCTACAACAGAAGTTGCCTCCGAAGCTTAAAGATCCTGGAAGCTTCACTATTCCTTGCACCATTGGAAATGTGTCATTTGACAAATGTTTATGTGACTTGGGAGCTAGCATTAATCTGATGCCTTTGTCAATCTTCAAGAAGTTGGATTTATCGGATCCAAAGCCTACTTATATGACTTTGCAGTTGGCCGATCGTTCTATCACTTATCCACGAGGCATTATTGAGGATGTTTTGGTCAAGATCGATAAACTCATCTTTCCTGCTGATTTTGTAATTCTTGATTTCGAGGAGGATAAGAAGATTTCCATAATCTTGGGAAGACCTTTCTTGGCTACTGGCCGAACCTTGATAGATGTGCAGAAAGGTGAGCTCACCATGCGAGTGTTGGATCAGGATGTAACTTTTAGTGTGTTCAATGCCATGAAATTCCCTACGGAAAATGAAGAGTGCTTAAAGGTGGAGTTGGTCGATTCTGTGGTTACTTCAGAACTTGATCAATTGCTAAGGTCTGATGCCTTAGAAAAGGCCTTGTTAGGAAACTCGGATAGCGAAGATGATGAAGGGGATGAGCAGTTACAATATCTGAATGCTTTTCCCTGGAAGAGGATGATGGATATACCTTTTGAATCTCTTGGAATGGATGAGCTGAACAAATCTCCTAAGCGCCTCAAGCCATCTATTGAGGAAGCTCTTACACTTGAGCTTAAACCATTACCTGAACACTTGAGGTGTGCTTTTTTCGGTGATGCATCTACTTTGCCTATTATTATTGCATCTGACCTTTCAGGCAGTGATGAGGAAAAACTCTTGAGAATTATGAGAGAGTTCAAGTCTGTAATTGGATGGACGATAACAGATATTAAGGGAATCAGCCCTTCATATTATATGCATAAAATTCTGCTAGAGGAAGGTAGAAAGCCTACTATTGAGCAATAAAGAAGGCTCAATCCCATCATGAAGGAAGTTGTGAAGAAGGAAATCCTTAAGTGGCTGGATGTAGGGATCATCTATCCCAATTCTGATTGTTCTTGGGTGAGTCCAGTTCAATGTGTACCTAAGAAAGGAGGTATCAGAGTTGTTTCTAATGAGAAGAATGAGCTTATTCCTACTCGAACAGTCACGGGATGGAGAGTTTGCATGGATTACAAGAAACTGAACAAGGCCACAAGGAAAAATCACTTCCCTCTGCCGTTTATTGATCAGATGCTTGACGGATTGGCTGTGCATGAGTACTACTGTCTTCTGGATGGCTATTCGGGCTATAACTAGATTTGCATTACTCCGTAAGATCATGAGAAGACTACTTTCATTTATCCATTTGGTACTTTCGCCTTTAGAAGGGTTTCTTTTGGTTTATGTGGAGCACCGGCCATATTTCAGAGATGCATGATGGCTATCTTCTCTGACATAATTGGTCAGAATGTGGAGGTGTTTATGGACGATTTCTCTGTGTTTGGCGATTTATTTGATGAGTGCTTGCTGAATCTAGGCGATGTTCTTAAAAGGTGTGTTGAGACCAATCTGGTTCTTAACTGGGAGAAATGTCACTTTATGGTGCGACATGGCATTATTCTTGGGCATAAGGTCTCTAGTAAGGGTCTTGAGGTGGACAAAGCCAAAGTAGGGGTCATCAAAAATCTTCCCTCGCCGATTTCTGTTAAGGGAGTTCGCAGTTTTTTTGGTCATGCGGGTTTCTACATGCGGTTCATTAAGGACTTCTCAAAAAATTTTAAACCTTTGTGCAATCTTCTTGAGAAGGATGTCCCGTTCAAGTTTGATGATGAGTGCCTAGCTGCGTTTGAGTTCTTGAGGAAGAGTTTAATCACGGAACCTGTCATAACTGCACCTGATTGGAATGAACCTTTTGAGATGATGTGCGATGCAAGTGACTGTGCAGTTGGAGCAGTTCTTGGGCAGAGAAAGAACAACATATTTCATGTGGTCTATGATAAGTGGCATTTTATGCCACTTAGAACGTCTTATAATGGCTTGAATTGGTGTCTTGAAATCAAGTATTTTGTGTATTTGATGTGTTTTTCTAGTGTTTGTGTATTTCAGGGTATTACTTGCATTTGTGGAGAGATTTCATCAAGAATAAGCCTTGGCATGTGTTTGGCATTGCGCGTGGGAAGATAGGAGCAGAATGTAGCAAGAAACGGGAGCAAAAACAGAGCATTTTCCAGAAGGGGTCTGAGCGCCCGCTCAGCTCTGCCGAGTGACCGCTCAGGAAGCTGAGCGCCCGCTCAGGAATGCTGAGTGGCCGCGCATGGAGGGAAATTTAAAATATTTATTTTAGACTCCTAATTCTGTTGAGCTTCCAACTTCTGAGATAGCTGGGTTTTGTGGGACTCCTATATAAGTAGTTTTCAGAGACGTTTCACCTGTGTTGAATCGTAGTATTAATCGAGGAGTGGATTAACATCAGGACCCATGAACTCACTGTTAGGTTCTGACCATTACCATGATTAGATAGTTCATGTTACGAGCTTCGTTTTGATATGTGGTTCTTTTGAATTCGATGTACGGTTTAAGAGAAACGACTGTTTTAAGTAACGGCGCTTCGCGACCGAACCATTACCCCTCGCCTTACTTTGAAACCTTGGTTAAGGACTTTAAATGACTAATTGGGGTATGAAATAATTATTTTAAGTGGATTAGGCAGTTGGTAAGGTACTCGCGAAAGAATCGCCTTAAAACTCTTAATGGTTAATTTATTAAAAATGGTGGAGCCGAGGGTACTCAAGCGACTTAAGTGAATCGTTAAGCGCAAAAGCGAACGTTAGGGCTCTAAATGGTTAAAGTCTAGTTTCTTAAGCGACCGTGGTTTAATTCTGGCTTATGTTGTTGTTCATAGGTTACCGGACCCACTCTAAGCTTAAGTCTACCCCGGAACACTCAGACAAGTTTTCTACCCGTTCTACTGTTGTTGTGAAGTAAATATATGTATATGCATTATCTTGTGATAAGGGCATGATTGTTATTAGCAAATCTTGCGTTATATTGGAGCATGTGATATGGTATATATGCCTGTCTGTTTCGTAATCTTGATATCTAATTATTGATTCAATTGCTTATAAGTTGCATAATACCTATGCTAGAGATAAGCAGTAGTTGCGTATACCCTTAGTATAAGGGACCCAAAGGTGAACATTTTCTAAACCGGGAGTCAATGTTCCCGAGTATAATATATATATATATATTGATATAGTTTTCAAAACTATTAATCGAATAAGGTTTATTCGATAACTTTATTTTATTTAATGAATATTATTCTGAATATTCATTCGAGGACTTATGACTCCATTTATTTTATTTAATGAATATTATTCTGAATATTCATTCGAGGACTTATGACTCCGTTTATTTTATTTAATGAATATTATTAGTTGAATATTCATTCGAGGACTTATGACTCCGTTTATTTTATTTAATGAATATTATTAGTTGAATATTCATTCGAGGACTTATGACTCCGTTTATTTTATTTAATGAATATTATTTTGAATATTCATTCGAGGACTTATGACTCCTCTTATTTATTAAATAATATTCTTTATTTTATTAAAGAATAATGTTTCAATAATCAAACTTATTTTCGATTATTCAAATAAAGATCATACTTTCGTATAAGTATATCTTTGGTTATTTAATATTTATTTCAAGTATAAGTTTTAAAAAATCTACTTCAATTATTTTTATAAAGATTATTCTTTATGGGAATATTATTTAAATAAGAATATTCAGATATTTTCTAATATATTGGGACTGATTTATTTTATTAAATCAGCATTACTCCAAACATTCTTAAAAATGTTTTCGAGTCTTCAAAATGATTTTAAAAGTTAGAGCGGATCCCAAAACTCATTTTCAGATTTAAGATCTTCCTTTCGAAGGAGACTTGAATATTCGCTCAAAAATCTTAGGGATCCGGCTATGTGGTGTATTTTATATTCGCAACGAGGTTGCTGTTTTGAGAAAACAATTTGATTACTTGCCCAACGTTCGGGAAGTAAGTCCATCTAATTGAGTCGGCATAAGCGACAGGCCGGGGTACGGTCTATGAAGGTGTAAGAGGCTGGGTGACAGTCCATCCACGCGTGAGTGGCCGGGTAACGGTCTAGCGCAAGGTCCTAATGCGGCAGGGTGATGACCGGCGAGGAATTCATCCATCTACAGTAGAAAAGGTTACTTATTGGTATCTTTGCCTGATCAGCAAGATATCGGGTTTATGTCAAAATTCTTTTCTTTCCAAATTTATTGGATATTGCAACTCTGTTCATACTTTACATGACAGAGGTTTTCAGGAAATGTGTGAGAGATATATATGGATATATCTATATCGGGACTTAATGAAGTATCTCGTAAATTCATTTCATTCAATAATATTTCAAAGATTGAATCTATTCAAGTCTTATCTTGTAGTCTCATCTGTGTGATGAACTTTTGAAACTAATTATAACTTGAACGGTGGCAGTTCAAGTAGTATTCGGAAATGATATAAGTATATGGGAGTATCTTGTAACTTCATCTTTTCAACTTATATCTAGTAAATGATTATCTTATGCATGACAAAGATTTTCAGAAAAACGTTGAGACAAGGTTAGATATATGAGATCACCTTGCAACGATATTTTATACAGTTATAAACGGGAACTTTGTGTATATTATACATGTCAGAGGATTTCAAATATTTGAGAAATATATATATGTATACTGAATATTTTGCGACTTCGTCGCACTAAAATAACAAACTTGGTTCATTTCTTCTTGACCAAGACTTTCATGAGTACTATGAGAATGCTCATATATTGTTAATTATAATACATATTATTTCGGTGGGCTTGTTGCTCACCCTTGTTTTCTTCTTTCATCACACAACAACAGATAGACAAGATGAATAGGATCAAGCTCCCAATTCGCGAGCGGATAGGAAACGTTCCACAGTTTCCTGTAGGTGTTGATGTCGTTGTAGCTGAGGTAGGGTTTATCAATAGGCTAGACTTTCAACTTTTGATGTACCAGACTTATGTATATTTATGAATTGTAATAATGGCAAAGAATGTGTAAATTTATTCAGAAACCCTTTTGAGGTGTAATGACTTATAATTGTGGAATAAAATGACTTGTGTTATTGTTTGGTATTCATCTCTGAGACTATAACTTGTGGTGTGTGTGTATATTGTGGGGTCACATTACGCAGTAGTTGGTTGATTATTAAGATTAAGTATTATTAAGGGAAATGGAACTCATGGCAACCCGGATCCCCGACCCCGGATTTGGGGGTGTTACAGAAATGGTATCAGAGCCAAGCGTTATAAACCTCAGAGATGATGTGGCGTTAAGATAATAAGTTCACTAAGATAATAAAAACTCTTGCCAAGTTTATAGTCGGACTACCTAGCATAGTACTGACAACTAAAACCCTTATGGGAACCCTTATAAATATCATGATAGTAACATAGTTCGTTCTCATATAGGGCAGCGGGGCACCGAACCCTGAGGTTCAGGGGCATCAGCATGAGGATGTTTTATTTCATATTGGAGATCAAATTGTGAATCCAATAGAGTACCCTAACGAGGGACCGGATGAGATTCATATTGAGAATGTTGCGGTTGAGGATGTTATCCCAGAAGGGATTGTTGCTGAGGAGGATCTCGTGGAAGATCCTGACGAGAATGAAGAGAGGACCACTGAGGAATTGATGGCCGTAGTCAGGGCGACTACCAGAGCTAGAATGGCCGCGAGGGTGGCACAAGAGGATGAAGAGTTACCAAGGGCATAAAGGATAATGAGGGCAGAAGGAGTGGGGCCTTCCACGGCACCAATTATACCAGTATCAGACCCTCTTCCAGAGGTTCCTGTAGACATCCATGTGGTTCTACCAATTCCTGTTCCCTCCCCTGTACAGAGCCCAGCACCTACTGAGGAAATGCCACCTTTATCTCCTGCACCATGGTCACCTTATACCGTGCTTGGTTATCAATTTGGATCTCCTGGGTCTGCACCACCTGCACCCCATGGACTGCTAGATGCTACCACTCAGGCTTCTCTTATCGCCGATTATTATATGACTTTGGGTGGCCTGTCTGAGGCCCGTAATGTTTGGAGTGATCTGTTGGACGACTTACTGCACCAAGGATTGAGGGCGGGGTACTTCCGGCAGGATTAGCTTATAGCATGGAAAGGATTGAGGCTACCACCCGAATTACAGCTAGAGGCCATCTTGAAGGTCAGATTGATCCAGCTCTACTTGCAACTATCTTAGACCTCATCACCGCTTTAATGGAGCAGGTTAGGGATGTCGTGCGTGCCCGAATTTCTTGATCCATATTAGTGTGCAGAGTCTGAGCAATCTGACAAGGATTTCATGCAGCACCGCTTTTGGAAGATTAGCCTAAGTTATGAATGATTAGTTTTAATGACTAGATGATTATCTATGGTAGTACTTTTGGGATAGAAGCGATCAGCTCAAATGATGTAATTTTATTTAATGTGTTTAGTTGTTGTACCCTCGAACAAATGGTTAAGTATATATTCGTTAATTTCAGTTCAGATCAGTTTGTTTGTGATAAGTTCATATTGTTAATTGCGCTGTGAATACTTAAGAAAATGTTATGAAGTTTATAGAACTTGAGAATTCATAATTTGCAATCATGCAAGGACTGAACGAGGGAAGGATTTAAGCAAAGTAAGTAAGACAAATATCCAGAGATTTTCAAAATTTTTCCTAGCATTATGCCCCCACGAGGAATAAGATTAGGGGCATACCTTGAATGTGATAATCTGGGAGGTCGCAATTAAGATATAAGGAAACAGAAAGTCGAGTAAGGAAAGGAGACCCGAGACGGTACTCCTATACGGCAATTCATGGACCTGCCTAAACAAAACTTATACTTTTATCCCTAAACACCACCCTGAGGAAGCAATGCGGTGGGAAATTCTTTCAGGACCTTTAAGTCGCTAAGCTCTCAGAGTTCCAAGGAACAAGCTGAGCTAGCCGAGGCAAGATCCTGGCTAAAGGAAATAGAGGAATCATTTGAGATTCTAAATGATTGATGAATCACGAAAGACTGTTTTTGTCACTTACCCTCCTAAGAGAGAGACCGCCCGCTGGTGGAAGGCTAAGGAAGATAGAGAGATAGTGTAAAAGCTTTAGAGCCAAAACAAAGGCAGACGATTATGATGAATTAAGAATCTAAGTTGTAAAAGTTGTCAAGATTCGTTCTGAGGACACGAATCCAGAATGACGGGATGTTTGAAATCAGTGCTTATGTTGTGTTGGTTCATGAAATGATTGTAAGAGAAAGGAAAAAAAAGAAACTGAAGTGGAAAATAATATAAAGGCAATAGAGTTTGAGGAATGATGAGGGAGTTGGGTATGAGGAAACCCTAAAGAATTATAGTAATAGAAATAGAAAAGTATGTGATCGTCAGGATGAGTATGATTCACTATGAGTTAAAAGTTGATGGTTGAAGGCATAAGAGATGTACATATTGTACCCCCTTTAAGTTGGGAGAATTCGAGGAAACCTTGAGATAGTTCGAAGGATAAATAATGAGACGCGGATAGACTGAGGAGATAAGAAAGTAGGAAATTAGGAAAATTGGATGAAGGAAGTGACCTTCAAGAATGTGAAGTGTAAGACCGGTGGCATGATACCCAGAAAGGGAGATGCCAGGTATGAAAGACATCCCAACATTGAGATGACTGTTGAGATAAACAACAAAAGTAAATGAGGAATTATTAAGAAGAAGTTCACATTGAACACGACCAATATCTTCCAGGACATCCCTGTTATCATTACCAAATTAGGAAAGAAAAGCGGGTAACCATTGTTATCTTTGAAGGCCATATATGTTGACCTCAGTTTGAATAAGGATGCTATTGTGAAATTGGTATAGACTATCTGGGTGGGAATGATTGAATAAGACACCCTTATCAGGGATATATGACTTGATTTATCCATGGAAGGATGCATGTACCTTTTTAAAGGTGGAATTAAGGATAGAACATCTGTAACTTAGAATGAATCCTAGGGGAATGCATAAAGGTTGGCATTTCACCCTTAATAGGGATAGTATGAGTTTTGATAGTATAAATTGGAAAGGATTAATGTAACAACAACCTTTAAGGATCAGTGGAGAATTTTTTCAGAAGTATATAGACAATGATTCTGGTATTAGTAAATGGTATCTTGATATGCCCTGTGCCTAGGGTGTACCTGATGAAGGATTTAAGGATAAGCTTAGAGGTTTTACAAGGAGAAAGGTAATATTCAAAGTTCTCAAGAATAGAAATTTTGATAAAGGAAATGTGACGTAATTATTATAATGTCAGGTGGGGCACATGTTGAACCATAAGAAAGTATAGATTGACCCAATAAGGGTCGAGATTGGTGAAATCAAGAAGGACCCAAAATAAGAGACGTCCTAAGTATGATCAAGAGTCAATCGTGACAATGTTAACCTCTAAAAGACCGAGGCAATAACTTATGGAAAGGTGATGATATTTTTTTTACCAAGGCGTAATGAAGAGCATTTTCACACAAGCAGTGATTGGAGATGAGGTAGAAAATTTAGTTGAAGGTCATTTAGAAGACATTGATTGTAAGGAAATTTTACTCTCAGGAAAGGCCAAAGAGGTGGCCAACACTTTAAGTGTAAGAAGACAATTATCGGCGCTCGTGCCAGAGGAATACAGTAATAATGGTTAAAGCCATGAAGGTTGTATTATGGTTTGGAAGATTGACATTCCTTCTGATGACTGTGCAATACCCAACCGTAATAGTAGTTTGGTAAAGGTTTAATTCGTATAATCTCCATGAGCGGGATATCTATCTTAGAAGGTACTATCTTGAGATAAGCCAGGACCATGTTACGGAATGACTAAATGAACATTTGAGATGCATGTCTCCCAATAAAGACATATGATTAAGAATGGTATTAACCTGCTATCGTTGCCTTCATTGAAACTCTTCTGCAATTTTATCTGCTTCATGTCATATGTACGTCAAGTTCAGGAGTGTTCTTTATGAATCATGAACGGTGATCATGTTACCTCCTTAGAAGAATTCGATACGAGATATATGGACTCCGTATGGTTAGCTATTAAGACTTCATGGAAAATGAATGACTACAGTAGGTCAACGGTGGACCCTAGTAGTGCAGGAATGATTCTGCGGGTAATGAGCCGATTAATTACAACCATGAGAGTTGTATTGGAATGGATGTTGAGATTAAGTACCACTAATCGGGTTGTGGTGATGTATAAGTTATCATTGATAGACTAATTAAGTCGATTATCTACCTATTGAATACTTATTCCTTCTTATCAATAGAGAGTCGTATTACTATACGAGGAAGGTTGCAGTGCAAGCATAGAATTCTAGTAACAATGATGTCTAGAATGAGATCCCAGATTCGATTTTCGATGTCGAGGGAGTTTCAAAGGTGATTGTGTATAAGCTCGAGGAAGAGCATGGGTCCATAGAATGATGGACGGAATAGCAAAAATATTTAGGCATGTGAAAAATGATGCTATAATACTTGATGTTGATATATATACGTATATGTTTTGTTCTCCTATGACAAACCTCTATAGTTCAGAGGTAGATTCCAAGCCAGATATTTATGGCAATAAAGTTTTTACGTATATACAATTCTCTTCAGTTCGCTCTTTTCTCTTCTTTTCATTTCATGTAAGCTGAGCAGAACAACCCTTCCAGAAGGGGAGGTATTGCCGAATGACTATCTATCTGTGTGATAGAAGCCTAGTAGGATACCACATGTTGTTTAATTGCTTGTCAAGTACTAAAGGCTGGCCACATTCTGTACTAACTATGCAATATAACAAGTGTTCATGATCATAGTGATCTCTCAATAAATTCTTTTACTTCTATGCGATGGATCAAGCTTTCAAAGATAGAAGCAGCTAGAAAGGAGTAATATCAGTGCGGTGGTATTCCGAATCTAACGCGTCCGTGATACTAAGGTTGACGCAATTATTAAAAGGTTATAGAATGCTAACGAGCCAAAGTGTAACTGGTATAGTATTATGTACGGAAGATAGTAATGACTACGAACTGGAAAAGAATGGGTATTGAGAAGCAAAAGCTATAATGCTAGAAGCTATGATGAGAGTCTGTGCAATAGACTTGAAAGAATTTGAAATGGTCACTTAACACGGATTGAGTTTTCTTACGACAATAGATCATATGTCGGTATTGAGATATCGCCTTATGAGATCCTTGAGGGAAGACAATGTCGATCTCCCTTATGATAGGATGATGTTACAGAGCGCAAGATGCTCAGACCAGTAGTGGTCCAAAGGACCAAGGATATAATAGATCTAATCAGAGGACGGCTAGTAGTAGCCCAAGGTGGATATAAAAAGTATGTTGATTTGACATGAAAGGACAAGGAATAGGAAATAGGGGACCTAGTAATGTTAAAGGTATCCCTTGGAAAGGATGGATGAGGTTCAGAAAGAAAGGAATGCTAAGCCCACGAATTGTTGGACCCTTTGAGGTATTAAGACGTATTGGGAAGTTAGCATATGAGCTAGCCCTACCCCCGAACATGTAGCAAGTTCATAACGTGTTCCACGTAGCAATATTAAGGAAGTATAATTCGGATGCCAGACAAATAGGGGCATATGAGCGCATAGACATGCAACCCGACGTAACCTATATGGAGCAACCAGGAAGGGTTATAGATTGAAAAGGAACAAGTGCTTAGGAGAAGGGCTATCAAACTAGTCAGAGTTTGATGGTAGAACCACAATGTGGGAAGATTGACTTGAGAGTTAGAAAGTGCAATGCTAAGAAAGTATCCCTATTCATTTTTTTCCTGATTCCGGGACGGAATCCTTTTAAGGAGGGGAGACTGTAATAACCCCAAAATTTTTGAACTTTT
>NW_027420120.1:0-3308 GCF_009905375.1 Apium graveolens
CAGAACTCCGAAGTTAAGCGTGCTTGGGCGAGAGTAGTACTAGGATGGGTGACCCCCTGGGAAGTCCTCGTGTTGCACCCCTTTTTTCGTTTCACGTTTTTTTTCTTCTTAATTTTTTTTCCTCTTTGTACAACACATTTCTTCGATGTTTAGTTCATAATTTTTCACTTTATTCTTTTATTTTTTCTTATTTTTATTCTTATTTTTTCTATTTTTTAATTTTTTTATCAGTTTATCGCGTAATAATGCAAAACCGCTCTAAATCTTCGTATATACAATTACTTTGCACTTCTCTGACGGGTGCGATCATACCAGCACTAATGCACCGGATCCCATCAGAACTCCGAAGTTAAGCGTGCTTGGGCGAGAGTAGTACTAGGATGGGTGACCCCCTGGGAAGTCCTCGTGTTGCACCCCTTTTTTCGTTTCACGTTTTTTTTTTCTTAATTTTTTTTCCTCTTTGTACAACACATTTCTTCGATGTTTAGTTCATAATTTTTCACTTTATTCTTTTATTTTTTCTTATTTTTATTCTTATTTTTTTATTTTTTTAATTTTTTTATCAGTTTATCGCGTAATAATGCAAAACCGCTCTAAATCTTCGTATATACAATTACTTTGCACTTCTCTGACGGGTGCGATCATACCAGCACTAATGCACCGGATCCCATCAGAACTCCGAAGTTAAGCGTGCTTGGGCGAGAGTAGTACTAGGATGGGTGACCCCCGTTGTTTTTGCACCCCTTTTTTCGTTTCACGTTTTTTTTTTCTTAATTTTTTTTCCTCTTTGTACAACACATTTCTTCGATGTTTAGTTCATAATTTTTCACTTTATTCTTTTATTTTTTCTTATTTTTATTCTTTTTTATTTTTTCTATTTTTAATTTTTTTTATCAGTTTATCGCGTAATAATGCAAAACCGCTCTAAATCTTCGTATATACAATTACTTTGCACTTCTCTGACGGGTGCGATCATACCAGCACTAATGCACCGGATCCCATCAGAACTCCGAAGTTAAGCGTGCTTGGGCGAGAGTAGTACTAGGATGGGTGACCCCCTGGGAAGTCTCTCGTTTGCACCCCTTTTTTCGTTTCACGTTTTTTTTCTTCTTAATTTTTTTTCCTCTTTGTACAACACATTTCTTCGATGTTTAGTTCATAATTTTTCCCTTTATTCTTTTATTTTTTCTTATTTTTATTCTTATTTTTTCTATTTTTTAATTTTTTTATCAGTTTATCGCGTAATAATGCAAAACCGCTCTAAATCTTCGTATATACAATTACTTTGCACTTCTCTGCGGGTGCGATCATACCAGCACTAATGCACCGGATCCCATCAGAACTCCGAAGTTAAGCGTGCTTGGCGAGAGTAGTACTAGGATGGGTGACCCCCTGGGAAGTCCTCGTGTTGCACCCCTTTTTTTCGTTTCACGTTTTTTTTCTTCTTAATTTTTTTTCCTCTTTGTACAACACATTTCTTCGATGTTTAGTTCATAATTTTTCACTTTATTCTTTTATTTTTTCTTATTTTTTTCTTATTTTTTCTATTTTTTAATTTTTTTATCAGTTTTATCGCGTAATAATGCAAACCGCTCTAAATCTTCGTATATACAATTACTTTGCACTTCTCTGACGGGTGCGATCATACCAGCACTAATGCACCGGATCCCATCAGAACT
This sequence comes from Apium graveolens, assembly GCF_009905375.1. Classification (NCBI taxonomy): domain Eukaryota; kingdom Viridiplantae; phylum Streptophyta; class Magnoliopsida; order Apiales; family Apiaceae; genus Apium; species Apium graveolens. The sequence continues at coordinate 1,680 of NW_027420120.1, forward strand.
CCGAAGTTAAGCGTGCTTGGGCGAGAGTAGTACTAGGATGGGTGACCCCCTGGGAAGTCCTCGTGTTGCACCCCTTTTTTCGTTTCACGTTTTTTTTTTCTTAATTTTTTTTCCTCTTTGTACAACACATTTCTTCGATGTTTAGTTCATAATTTTTCCCTTTATTCTTTTATTTTTTCTTATTTTTATTCTTATTTTTTCTATTTTTTAATTTTTTTATCAGTTTATCGCGTAATAATGCAAAACCGCTCTAAATCTTCGTATATACAATTACTTTGCACTTCTCTGACGGGTGCGATCATACCAGCACTAATGCACCGGATCCCAGAACTCCGAAGTTAAGCGTGCTTGGGCGAGAGTAGTACTAGGATGGGTGACCCCCTGGAAGTCCTCGTGTTGCACCCCTTTTTTCGTTTCACGTTTTCTTCTTAATTTTTTTTTCCTCTTTGTACAACACATTTCTTCGATGTTTAGTTCATAATTTTTCACTTTTTCTTTTATTTTTTCTTATTTTTATTCTTATTTTTTCTATTTTTTAATTTTTTTTATCAGTTTATCGCGTAATGCAAAACCGCTCTAAATCTTCGTATATACAATTACTTTGCACTTCTCTGACGGTGCGATCATACCAGCACTAATGCACCGGATCCCATCAGAACTCCGAAGTTAAGCGTGCTTGGGCGAGAGTAGTACTAGGATGGGTGACCCCCTGGGAAGTCCTCGTGTTGCACCCCTTTTTTTTCGTTTCACGTTTTTTTTCTCTTAATTTTTTTTCCTCTTTGTACAACACATTTCTTCGATGTTTAGTTCATAATTTTTCCTTTATTCTTTTATTTTTTCTTATTTTTATTCTTATTTTTTCTATTTTTTTTTTTTTTTTTATCAGTTTATCGCGTAATAATGCAAAACCGCTCTAAATCTTCGTATATACAATTACTTTGCACTTCTCTGACGGGTGCGATCATACCAGCACTAATGCACCGGATCCCATCAAACTCCGAAGTTAAGCGTGCTTGGGCGAGAGTAGTACTAGGATGGGTGACCCCCTGGGAAGTCCTCGTGTTGCACCCCTTTTTTCGTTTCACGTTTTTTTTTTCTTAATTTTTTTTCCTCTTGTACAACACATTTCTTCGATGTTTAGTTCATAATTTTCCTTTATTCTCTTATTTTTTCTTTTATTTTATTCTTATTTTTTCTATTTTTTAATTTTTTTATCAGTTTATCGCGTAATAATGCAAAACCGCTCTAAATCTAATATCTTCGTATATACAACTTGCACTTCTCTGACGGGGTGTCATACCAGCACTAATGCACCGGATCCCATCAGAACTCCGAAGTTAAGCGTGCTTGGGCGAGAGTAGTACTAGGATGGGTGACCCCCTGGGAAGTCCTCGTGTTGGCACCCCTTTTTTTCGTTTCTCACGTTTTTTTTTTTCTTCTTAATTTTTTTTCCCTCTTGTACAACACATTTCTTCGATGTTTAGTTCATAATTTTTCACTTTATTCTTTTATTTTTTCTTATTTTTTCTTATTTTATTCTTATTTATTATTTTTCAATTTTTTTAAGTTATAATCGCGTAATAATGCAAAACCCTCTAAATCTCGTATATACAATAATGACTTTGCACT
>NW_027420121.1:0-6644 GCF_009905375.1 Apium graveolens
TTTTTGCTCCAGACCTCGTGTACTACCCCCTACAGAGGATTATTCGGAAACCGAGTTCCATTCGTTTCAGCTCCGATTCACTTCCGGACGACCCCGAATCGACGCGAATGCAATTTCATAAATCCATAGGGACAAATTATGAAAAGAAATCGAAAAAAATGGGCCGCCTCAATTTTTGCTCCAGACCTCGTGTACTACCCCCTACGAGGATTATTCGGAAACCGAGTTCCATTCGTTTCAGCTCCGATTCACTTCCGGACGACCCCGAATCGACGCGAATGCAATTTCATAAATCCATAGGGACAAATTATGAAAAGAAATCGAAAAAATGGGCCGCCTCAATTTTGCTCCAGACCTCGTGTACTACCCCCTACGAGGATTATTCGGAAACCGAGTTCCATTCGTTTCAGCTCCGATTCACTTCCGGACGACCCCGAATCGACGCGAATGCAATTTCATAAATCCATAGGGACAAATTATGAAAAGAAATCCAAAAAACGGGCCGCCTCAATTTTTGCTCCAGACCTCGTGTACTACCCCCTACGAGGATTATTCGGAAACCGAGTTCCATTCGTTTCAGCTCCGATTCACTTCCGGACGACCCCGAATCGACGCGAATGCAATTTCATAAATCCATAGGGACAAATTATGAAAAGAAATCGAAAAAACGGGCCGCCTCAATTTTTGCTCCAGACCTCGTGTACTACCCCCTACGAGGATTATTCGGAAACCGAGTTCCATTCGTTTCAGCTCCGATTCACTTCCGGACGACCCCGAATCGACGCGAATGCAATTTCATAAATCCATAGGGACAAATTATGAAAAGAAATCGAAAAAACGGGCCGCCTCAATTTTTGCTCCAGACCTCGTGTACTACCCCCTACGAGGATTATTCGGAAACCGAGTTCCATTCGTTTCAGCTCCGATTCACTTCCGGACGACCCCGAATCGACGCGAATGCAATTTCATAAATCCATAGGGACAAATTATGAAAAGAAATCGAAAAAACGGGCCGCCTCAATTTTTGCTCCAGACCTCGTGTACTACCCCCTACGAGGATTATTCGGAAACCGAGTTCCATTCGTTTCAGCTCCGATTCACTTCCGGACGACCCCGAATCGACGCGAATGCAATTTCATAAATCCATAGGGACAAATTATGAAAAGAAATCGAAAAAACGGGCCGCCTCAATTTTTGCTCCAGACCTCGTGTACTACCCCCTACGAGGATTATTCGGAAACCGAGTTCCATTCGTTTCAGCTCCGATTCACTTCCGGACGACCCCGAATCGACGCGAATGCAATTTCATAAATCCATAGGGACAAATTATGAAAAGAAATCGAAAAAACGGGCCGCCTCAATTTTTGCTCCAGACCTCGTGTACTACCCCCTACGAGGATTATTCGGAAACCGAGTTCCATTCGTTTCAGCTCCGATTCACTTCCGGACGACCCCGAATCGACGCGAATGCAATTTCATAAATCCATAGGGACAAATTATGAAAAGAAATCGAAAAAACGGGCCGCCTCAATTTTTGCTCCAGACCTCGTGTACTACCCCCTACGAGGATTATTCGGAAACCGAGTTCCATTCGTTTCAGCTCCGATTCACTTCCGGACGACCCCGAATCGACGCGAATGCAATTTCATAAATCCATAGGGACAAATTATGAAAAGAAATCGAAAAAACGGGCCGCCTCAATTTTTGCTCCAGACCTCGTGTACTACCCCCTACGAGGATTATTCGGAAACCGAGTTCCATTCGTTTCAGCTCCGATTCACTTCCGGACGACCCCGAATCGACGCGAATGCAATTTCATAAATCCATAGGGACAAATTATGAAAAGAAATCGAAAAAACGGGCCGCCTCAATTTTTGCTCCAGACCTCGTGTACTACCCCCTACGAGGATTATTCGGAAACCGAGTTCCATTCGTTTCAGCTCCGATTCACTTCCGGACGACCCCGAATCGACGCGAATGCAATTTCATAAATCCATAGGGACAAATTATGAAAAGAAATCGAAAAAACGGGCCGCCTCAATTTTTGCTCCAGACCTCGTGTACTACCCCCTACGAGGATTATTCGGAAACCGAGTTCCATTCGTTTCAGCTCCGATTCACTTCCGGACGACCCCGAATCGACGCGAATGCAATTTCATAAATCCATAGGGACAAATTATGAAAAGAAATCGAAAAAACGGGCCGCCTCAATTTTTGCTCCAGACCTCGTGTACTACCCCCTACGAGGATTATTCGGAAACCGAGTTCCATTCGTTTCAGCTCCGATTCACTTCCGGACGACCCCGAATCGACGCGAATGCAATTTCATAAATCCATAGGGACAAATTATGAAAAGAAATCGAAAAAACGGGCCGCCTCAATTTTTGCTCCAGACCTCGTGTACTACCCCCTACGAGGATTATTCGGAAACCGAGTTCCATTCGTTTCAGCTCCGATTCACTTCCGGACGACCCCGAATCGACGCGAATGCAATTTCATAAATCCATAGGGACAAATTATGAAAAGAAATCGAAAAAACGGGCCGCCTCAATTTTTGCTCCAGACCTCGTGTACTACCCCCTACGAGGATTATTCGGAAACCGAGTTCCATTCGTTTCAGCTCCGATTCACTTCCGGACGACCCCGAATCGACGCGAATGCAATTTCATAAATCCATAGGGACAAATTATGAAAAGAAATCCAAAAAACGGGCCGCCTCAATTTTTGCTCCAGACCTCGTGTACTACCCCCTACGAGGATTATTCGGAAACCGAGTTCCATTCGTTTCAGCTCCGATTCACTTCCGGACGACCCCGAATCGACGCGAATGCAATTTCATAAATCCATAGGGACAAATTATGAAAAGAAATCGAAAAAACGGGCCGCCTCAATTTTTGCTCCAGACCTCGTGTACTACCCCCTACGAGGATTATTCGGAAACCGAGTTCCATTCGTTTCAGCTCCGATTCACTTCCGGACGACCCCGAATCGACGCGAATGCAATTTCATAAATCCATAGGGACAAATTATGAAAAGAAATCGAAAAAACGGGCCGCCTCAATTTTTGCTCCAGACCTCGTGTACTACCCCCTACGAGGATTATTCGGAAACCGAGTTCCATTCGTTTCAGCTCCGATTCACTTCCGGACGACCCCGAATCGACGCGAATGCAATTTCATAAATCCATAGGGACAAATTATGAAAAGAAATCGAAAAAACGGGCCGCCTCAATTTTTGCTCCAGACCTCGTGTACTACCCCCTACGAGGATTATTCGGAAACCGAGTTCCATTCGTTTCAGCTCCGATTCACTTCCGGACGACCCCGAATCGACGCGAATGCAATTTCATAAATCCATAGGGACAAATTATGAAAAGAAATCGAAAAAACGGGCCGCCTCAATTTTTGCTCCAGACCTCGTGTACTACCCCCTACGAGGATTATTCGGAAACCGAGTTCCATTCGTTTCAGCTCCGATTCACTTCCGGACGACCCCGAATCGACGCGAATGCAATTTCATAAATCCATAGGGACAAATTATGAAAAGAAATCGAAAAAAACGGGCCGCCTCAATTTTTGCTCCAGACCTCGTGTACTACCCCCTACGAGGATTATTCGGAAACCGAGTTCCATTCGTTTCAGCTCCGATTCACTTCCGGACGACCCCGAATCGACGCGAATGCAATTTCATAAATCCATAGGGACAAATTATGAAAAGAAATCGAAAAAACGGGCCGCCTCAATTTTTGCTCCAGACCTCGTGTACTACCCCCTACGAGGATTATTCGGAAACCGAGTTCCATTCGTTTCAGCTCCGATTCACTTCCGGACGACCCCGAATCGACGCGAATGCAATTTCATAAATCCATAGGGACAAATTATGAAAAGAAATCGAAAAAACGGGCCGCCTCAATTTTTGCTCCAGACCTCGTGTACTACCCCCTACGAGGATTATTCGGAAACCGAGTTCCATTCGTTTCAGCTCCGATTCACTTCCGGACGACCCCGAATCGACGCGAATGCAATTTCATAAATCCATAGGGACAAATTATGAAAAGAAATCGAAAAAACGGGCCGCCTCAATTTTTGCTCCAGACCTCGTGTACTACCCCCTACGAGGATTATTCGGAAACCGAGTTCCATTCGTTTCAGCTCCGATTCACTTCCGGACGACCCCGAATCGACGCGAATGCAATTTCATAAATCCATAGGGACAAATTATGAAAAGAAATCGAAAAAACGGGCCGCCTCAATTTTTGCTCCAGACCTCGTGTACTACCCCCTACGAGGATTATTCGGAAACCGAGTTCCATTCGTTTCAGCTCCGATTCACTTCCGGACGACCCCGAATCGACGCGAATGCAATTTCATAAATCCATAGGGACAAATTATGAAAAGAAATCGAAAAAACGGGCCGCCTCAATTTTTGCTCCAGACCTCGTGTACTACCCCCTACGAGGATTATTCGGAAACCGAGTTCCATTCGTTTCAGCTCCGATTCACTTCCGGACGACCCCGAATCGACGCGAATGCAATTTCATAAATCCATAGGGACAAATTATGAAAAGAAATCGAAAAAACGGGCCGCCTCAATTTTTGCTCCAGACCTCGTGTACTACCCCCTACGAGGATTATTCGGAAACCGAGTTCCATTCGTTTCAGCTCCGATTCACTTCCGGACGACCCCGAATCGACGCGAATGCAATTTCATAAATCCATAGGGACAAATTATGAAAAGAAATCGAAAAAACGGGCCGCCTCAATTTTTGCTCCAGACCTCGTGTACTACCCCCTACGAGGATTATTCGGAAACCGAGTTCCATTCGTTTCAGCTCCGATTCACTTCCGGACGACCCCGAATCGACGCGAATGCAATTTCATAAATCCATAGGGACAAATTATGAAAAGAAATCGAAAAAACGGGCCGCCTCAATTTTTGCTCCAGACCTCGTGTACTACCCCCTACGAGGATTATTCGGAAACCGAGTTCCATTCGTTTCAGCTCCGATTCACTTCCGGACGACCCCGAATCGACGCGAATGCAATTTCATAAATCCATAGGGACAAATTATGAAAAGAAATCGAAAAAACGGGCCGCCTCAATTTTTGCTCCAGACCTCGTGTACTACCCCCTACGAGGATTATTCGGAAACCGAGTTCCATTCGTTTCAGCTCCGATTCACTTCCGGACGACCCCGAATCGACGCGAATGCAATTTCATAAATCCATAGGGACAAATTATGAAAAGAAATCGAAAAAACGGGCCGCCTCAATTTTTGCTCCAGACCTCGTGTACTACCCCCTACGAGGATTATTCGGAAACCGAGTTCCATTCGTTTCAGCTCCGATTCACTTCCGGACGACCCCGAATCGACGCGAATGCAATTTCATAAATCCATAGGGACAAATTATGAAAAGAAATCGAAAAAACGGGCCGCCTCAATTTTTGCTCCAGACCTCGTGTACTACCCCCTACGAGGATTATTCGGAAACCGAGTTCCATTCGTTTCAGCTCCGATTCACTTCCGGACGACCCCGAATCGACGCGAATGCAATTTCATAAATCCATAGGGACAAATTATGAAAAGAAATCGAAAAAACGGGCCGCCTCAATTTTTGCTCCAGACCTCGTGTACTACCCCCTACGAGGATTATTCGGAAACCGAGTTCCATTCGTTTCAGCTCCGATTCACTTCCGGACGACCCCGAATCGACGCGAATGCAATTTCATAAATCCATAGGGACAAATTATGAAAAGAAATCGAAAAAACGGGCCGCCTCAATTTTTGCTCCAGACCTCGTGTACTACCCCCTACGAGGATTATTCGGAAACCGAGTTCCATTCGTTTCAGCTCCGATTCACTTCCGGACGACCCCGAATCGACGCGAATGCAATTTCATAAATCCATAGGGACAAATTATGAAAAGAAATCGAAAAAAACGGGCCGCCTCAATTTTTGCTCCAGACCTCGTGTACTACCCCCTACGAGGATTATTCGGAAACCGAGTTCCATTCGTTTCAGCTCCGATTCACTTCCGGACGACCCCGAATCGACGCGAATGCAATTTCATAAATCCATAGGGACAAATTATGAAAAGAAATCGAAAAAACGGGCCGCCTCAATTTTTGCTCCAGACCTCGTGTACTACCCCCTACGAGGATTATTCGGAAACCGAGTTCCATTCGTTTCAGCTCCGATTCACTTCCGGACGACCCCGAATCGACGCGAATGCAATTTCATAAATCCATAGGGACAAATTATGAAAAGAAATCGAAAAAACGGGCCGCCTCAATTTTTGCTCCAGACCTCGTGTACTACCCCCTACGAGGATTATTCGGAAACCGAGTTCCATTCGTTTCAGCTCCGATTCACTTCCGGACGACCCCGAATCGACGCGAATGCAATTTCATAAATCCATAGGGACAAATTATGAAAAGAAATCGAAAAAACGGGCCGCCTCAATTTTTGCTCCAGACCTCGTGTACTACCCCCTACGAGGATTATTCGGAAACCGAGTTCCATTCGTTTCAGCTCCGATTCACTTCCGGACGACCCCGAATCGACGCGAATGCAATTTCATAAATCCATAGGGACAATTATGAAAAGAAATCGAAAAACGGGCCGCCTCAATTTTTGCTCCAGA
>NW_027420122.1:0-52961 GCF_009905375.1 Apium graveolens
AAGTATATTATTTTATTATTAAACTTATGGTCAAATGTGCAATCAGTCAACTATGAGATACTTTAGGACGGAATTTATATTTCGTCGTAAGTTGAAATATTTCATTATTATTCTATTATTAAATTTATTTACAAAAAGGATAATAAAAATTTAATTACAATAACGACGTCGTTTAATTATAAATTATGACGGAAATCATGTCGTCGTAAGTAGTATTTATGACGGAACTGTTTCCGTCGTAATTTTCCCACCTTCCATATTAAATGCCACCAGCTAACTGTTCAAAAGTAATATTTTTTATTAAAACTTACGATGGAAATTTATTTCCGTCGTAAATATGTGCAAAATATCACAGTCTCTTTTCAAAGTTCACTCTTTTCACTTATTTTTTCTCACAAAAATATCTTCATATCATTCAAAATACATGATAACATAACAACATCGAATTTTATAATCTTTAATTTAAGTATTAAATTTTAGTCATCTTTTATATTTTTTATATGCATTTAAATGTGTGATTTAAATTTTTATGTTTACATGTAATATATATATGGGTGCTTATATGTTATTCACTTAGCATTTTATTTTCATTTGTAGATGTCTTATGATACTACTGGGATCACTAAACGAATTATTCCCGGTGGTTATGGTTTTACGGGAGAATTTAATAAAGGGGTTAAAGATATCTTGGCATTTGCAATAAAAAATAGCAAGGAACCGAATGATCCGGAACTTTTGATTAGATGTCCGTGTAATACATGTAACAATCAACTCTTTTAACTCATTTCCGATGTCAAGTTTCACTTATATGCGGCTCGGTTTTATTGAGACTTACACCACATGGCATTATCATGAAAAAGAAGTGGCTCACGAAATGAAGAAATGAATGATCGCGAAGATGTATTGTATGAATATGAGATGTTGAAAAATGCCTTTAGAGGGGAAGATTTTGGATATGTCAATAGTGTCCACGAGGAGCCGAACGAGCAAGTATCTAAATTCTTATACAATGTGAGTAATGTCGGAGAACCAATTTATCCGGGCAACATCAAGTACACATAATTTAAGTTTGTCACTAGATTACTACATTGGAAGAATCATAATAAATGTAGTGATAAGGCCTTGATGAGTTACTCCTCTTACTTGGAGATGTGTTTTCGGAAGGGCATATACTTCCTTTTAATTATTATGGTTTGTCAAGAAGATGGTCAAGAAGCTGAACTTGGGATACGAAAAAATACATGTATGTGAGAATGATTGTATGTTGTTCTACGGTGATGATAAAGATTTAGAAAATTGTAAGTACTGTGAGTAAGCCGATACAAAGATTAAACTAATGGCGAGAGTGATACCATTCCGAGGAAGATCTTAAGATATTTTAAGATCACTCCTCGTCTACAGCGTTTGTACATGTCTACCCATACAGCCAATATATGAAGTATCACAAGAACAGAATTGTGACTGAAGGGGTTCTTAGTCACCTTGCAGATGGAGAAGAATGGAAAGGAATTTGACAAAAACTATCCGGATTTTGCAGCGGATATTCGTAATGTAAGGCTCGGTCTTGCAACTGATGGATTTCACCCGTACAGTATTGCTACTTTTATTGTATACTAAAAATGGTCTATAGTACTACTTGTGTACAACCTTCCACATACCATGTTCATGAAGAATCCATACATGTTTATGACACTACTAATACCCGGGCCAAATGATCCTGGGAGGAATCTGAATGTCTATCTTAGGCCTTTGATTGATGAACTTATTAGTTTATGGCAGGTTGGTGTGCAGATATATGATGCTTCTACGAAGACCAATTTCATGATACGGGCTGCCTTGTTATGGACTATCAGTGACTTTCCCGGGTTGGGTATGGTTAGCGGATGGTCAACCCACAGAAAGATGGCTTGTCATGTGTGTATGGGTGAAGTTAAAGCCAAGCAACTACCACACAGCAGGAAGTCCAGCTTTTATGGGTTACATATGTGGAACCTAGACAAGCGCCGAAGAAGTCGACGAAAAGGTCAAATTGTCCATAACATGTGTGCTGGAATCACATTTCCACCACCAGGGAAACCACATAACAAAGAAAGGGCAGATGGCTTTGGGGATTCACACAATTGGACACATATTACTAGCTTCTTTGATCTACCATATTGGGATTCATTGCGTCTATGTCATTCTATCGATTTTAGGCACACAGAGAAAAATGTGTTTGAAAACATATTTCAAACTATTTTATACAGTGCCAAAATGAAGGATACCACATGATCAAGAGAAGACTTAAAGGGAATGGGCATCATGAAAGAGTTATGGATGAATGGTAGACACAGGCCTAGAGATAGATATGAACTCACCCGAGATCAGCTGAAATTGTTATGTAAATGGGTACATTGATTGAAACTTCCAGATGGTTGCCCATCAAACTTGAAGAGATGTTTTAAGATAGCTAAGTTGAAATTTCATGGCATGAAGTCACATGATTATCACGTATTTATGCAAAAGTTTTTATCTTCTGCATTTCGTGAACTTCTTCCAGATGACATACACAAAGTACTTTGTGATCTTTCAAATTTTTTCAAGGACTTGTGCTCAACTACACTACTTGCATCAAATATTAGGCAGTTGGACAAAAACATAGCTGGGATCATTTGTACTTTGGAGACTAAATCCTTTCCAGCTTTGTTTGATCCAATGGAGCATCTTCCCATTCATCTACCCGAAGAGTGCAGACTCGACAGCCCTGTCCCATCACGATTAATGTATAATATTGAAAGACTACAACGCAAAATGAAACAAAAAGTAGGGAACAAAGCACGAGTTGAAGGTTCCATTGCTGAAAATTATGTACATGAAGAGTTGACACATTTCTGTTTCATGTACTTTGAGTCAGGAGTTGAGACAGCGCACAACTGGCTAGGTCGTAATGTGGTTGATGATCGCTCATGGGATCCACATAAACTCGAGGCGTTTACATATCAGGTAGAGCTCCTCAGAGCATATACATGTTACCATTTAGATGTGGATTCCATACATGTTGCAGCACATCATGTTCTTACCAACATGCGTGAAGTGGCATTCTATATCACGTAAGTAATAAAATATTTTCATTCATAATTAAAACTTTGAAACATTCTTCACAAAAGTATGTGATTCAGTTCGTTGGAGAGCCGGGAAGCGGAGCATTATTCCCACCATTATTCCCACCATTATTTACTGTATTGTATGGATGCCCTGCCTATAGAAAAAATATGTGATAAGCCTAATTTATACACAGACTCTCTGATCTTCTTAAATTATTAAATTTATGATTTTGAATTTTGATTTTTAATTAATTATAAAACTCAGTATAAAATATTTTAGGCCTCAATAATCTCTAAAAATAGCTATATATTAATTCTTAGAATTTTTAATTGTTCAGGCCTCATGGAAGTGATAAATTAAAATGGATGTGTATTTGAATAAAATAATACACCCCTAACCATTCAATTACAATGTGAGTATTACTGATGTGTATAATTCCCGACATAATTATTCTTTTTCAGATTCAGTGTCTAATTATTTTCTTTATAGCAGCGCTACATTAGCATATGTGGAAAGAAAGGAGTTGATCCTAAGGTGACCCAAATTCAGAGCTAGGTAGGGGCGGTGGGTGGAGTTCGTAAGAACGTAATTCTTGGACATCCACGGGTTCGAGCCTCTAATATTTACGGTATATTTCTTTTATAGACTGGAAATGTTTAAAATATATGAGCGTGAGTTGTTACATATAGTTTCTTCCCAATGATAATATATTGACATTATGTTGTTATAGAGCCTGGTGCACGTCCGCCACGTTCTCGGAAAGGAGAAGGAAGCTCTGGAAGATCTGCTTTGACTCGCATACAAGATGAAATGTTCATGCGTGTCGTGGATGAGACCTTGGCCCAGGCTCGAGCCAATTCCGAAGAGTATATGTTGACACCCGAGCAGATTCGTCTCTTAGCACATGGAGTGGTGGAAGGAGACTCCCCACTACCTCCGAACCATCCTATTACCAGAGAGACGCGTCAAGCTTTTGTTAGGGTTGTGGTGGAGGTCCTAAATAATATCTATAAGACCCACGAACCAGGAGCTGCCAAGGTATGATCAATTTGATTTTTTATTTAGTTTTATTAATTTTTTTTATGCCTCGTCACTTGAAATCATTCCTGAATAGTTGTTGGAAGCTGGAAACATAAAGGCCGCCTAATTAACTCGAAACTTAAACAGGCCAGCTTAGCACCCATGAAAGATTACCTTGATTTCCTATATCTTGATTATTAACATTTCCTCATGCAATTTAAAATTGTAAAAAAACAGACACAAATAGGCTCTTGAAGCACACTTGCAGGGAAATACCCAAAGAGAAAACAACCAAGTTTATAAAATTCTGGTGCATGCTAGCCCCCAACCAAATACTAATATATCCCTAATCATATATTTATATAAATATCATGGACTGGGATATTGGGAGGAATAATACATGTTTCTCCTTGTCTTGGTCTGAGCCCTATAGTCTCTCTGTCTCGTTTTAAATAAAATATATTAAAGCCATTGACAATGTTTTTAGTATATTTAAAGCATGCATGCATCACCATTAACACCAAGCACTTGACTTTTTAGATAGAGCTGGTGAGAGTTTTTCTTCTAAAGAGGACAAACTTGAGGTTAGGAATTAGGATTCTTGGTTGGTAAAATTTAATTAACACAATTATATATGGACCGCTACCAATGATCAATCACATAACCTAATTATGATCTTCCTGTACAGATACGAGTTTTATCCATAATAAAATGATGATAAATTTTCTTGCATTACACAAAAGTTGGCATTCATACAAATAAAATAACCTTATTACCTTCCAAATTATGCGACCCATAAGTTTATGTAAGTGTATAAAAGTGTAAAAACAATTCATAGTAATTCCCAATTTTAATATTGTCTGAATTTAATAAATTGTGAATCATCTTTAATATGATTTGGGATGCTACTCGTAATTCTTAATCCGGGTGCTGCTTGATGTTTAGTCGCGACTCCAAACACATGATTGAAATTAATAAATAGATAAAAGCTCAGTTTAATCACTGAATTCATGTTCAGGTACGCTATAATTAACATCAACAATTCAATAAAATAGAGTATAAGTGTTTTATTATACTTAGATTGAACTCTACCAAATCTGGGTGTCACAAGGTCTATACTCTAAGTAATAGCCAGGGTTAGCGGGTGAGGGCCCTTGTTTGAGGGACAAACCTCGACTCCAACAGATCTGCCTATCTGGTGAAAACAAGGGCAAGTGTTTTTCACTTGATTCGGAATGGATGGCAATGAAGTTGTGATTCCTTTGATTATTTTTTTAATTTTAAGTTTCTAATTCAGAATTAAATTTAGCAGCACCACTCGCATTATGTAGAAATTTATTATTTATATGATCATGTTTAGTCTTAACAATTTACTGTAATTTATTATTCGGCATGGCAGTTTGTCTCTTATTAGATACGACAACTAACTTATTAAAGTGTGTATTGTAGGGGAAAGCCCGAGCTAACGAAGATGATTCGGATGATGGTGAGAGCAATGACGAGAGTACCGAGACTAATGAAGATCGTGACATGAGCGGTTCTTTTTATGATCATGTCCCTCGTGGTGGTCATTAGGGGTTAATATTAGCTTTATGTATTTGAATGTTTGTAAGATAACTAGGTTGTGCTTGTAAACATAATTTGGTTTGTAAACTGAATTTTAGTTTGCTTTCTACTTTTGATTGTGAATTAGTATGGATTTACGGTATAACTAATATAAATTATGTATTATGACTTGATTGCGAGGTTTAGAGTTTGTTTTAAGTTTGCGATTGCATAAGATTTTGGCAGGTTTAGAATTTAAATTGGAAGCCGAAAATGGCTGGATACTGAAAAATTAGTATTTGGTTATTCTGGAAAAATAAACTTACGACGATTGTTCTTCAAATATTCCGTCATAATTTTCCTAGAAAAACAAACTTACGATGGTTGTTCTTCATATATCCCGTCGTAATGTATATATTTTCATATTTAAATTTTCTTTTTGAATTTTCATTTCCCGGCTTGTAGACCCCACCTTCTAAAATACGACATTTTTTCTGTTGTAACTTTCTAACTTACGATAAATTCTTCTGTCGTAAAATTATATTTTATTTCATTAAAAGTGGGTCCCGTAAAGTAATAAGCGACATTTTTTCCGTCGTAAGTTCATAACTTACGACGTTATTATTCGTCGTATTATAGTATCTTACGACGATAAATTCCGTCGTAAGTAGATTTATTATTTTATTGAGTATGTGGGCCCCTCCTTCCTAACTTGCGACGTAATTTTAACTTGTGACGAAAAACGAACTTACTACTCGACCAAAAAGGATGATTTTTTCCGTCGTAAATGGCTCAATTACGACGATTTCAGTTCAAAAAACCCGTCGTAAATGGCCAGATTTCTTGTAGTGATATTGATAATTAAATGGTTTTTGCGTAGCAATGAGAATTTTTGTGCTCTTTGAATTGTTTACTAGTATAGTTTAATCTGCACTTCTTTTGGCAAACAGATAATATGTTGTTCTTAGTTAAATCAGTGTTCTTGTTCATATGTAGGTTGATTTTAATTTACCTCAACGTTTTGACATTACATATGTTGATTCTGACTCGGGAAAAAAGCGCCCCATCATGATTCATAGAGCAGTTCTCGGGTCCCTGGAGCAATTTTTCAGAGTGTTGATAGAGCACTATGCTGGAGATTTTCCATTATGGCTTTCTCCAATTCAAGCTAGAATTTGGCCCGTCACAGACATGTAGGTAAGTTCTTGCATGATTATACATTTAACTTCCATCAGCCCATCTACCAAACATTTTTTACAAGATTTAAGTTATTTATTTGGTTTACCAAAAAGTTATATTAGTATAAGAAGAGGTTGTGCTTTTCTACAGTTGGACTACTGTAAAGAGGTGACCAGAAAGATGAAAGCTAATAGTATTCAAGCTGAAGTTTGCAGTGGTGAGCGTCTGCCGAAGCTCATCAGAAATGCTGAAAAACAAAAGATTCCTCTAATGGCGGTCGTCGGGCCCAAGGAAGTTGAGACACATACAGTTACAGTTAGGTCTAGGTTTTCTGGGGAGCTCGGATCCATGACAATTGACGATTTGGGGTGGTCATCTCAGGCTCCCTTTTGATCAATATATAAGTAAGATTACATTATCATATTCAAGCATTTTTATTTTTCCTAATCTGGATGTTAGTAATAAGGTGACATTGTTATCATTGTTATTATTGTATTGAAATGTTTAGTTTATGAAATTAAATTTGTGTTGCATATTTGATTTTTCTACAGGCTCTTACAAGTGCTTGCAAGTGGTTCCACCAGGATAATATGCTTCTGGGCCGATGACATTCCTCGGTTCCTATAAAGCTCCCATTACAGTTGAGTTTCAAGGAAATTTGAAGGCTCATGTAGACCTCAACCAACTCAAATCACAGGACGGATGGATCATTTTCCAACAAATCGATGCCTTGATGGTGGTGTCTTTGATGGTCGAGGCCAAGTTGCTAGGTCTGAAAATAATTGTGCCCAAACTGGAAAATGTAGCAATTTACCCATAGTATGTATATAGTAATTGTTAATCCTTGTTAGATTATTTAGGTTGTCAGATTAGAAACTCGAAAATTGACTATATGCATGTTTTTTTATCTGTTATTCTTAGAATATATGGTTCAACCAGGTGACCTTTATGCCCACTTCAAGAAAGCTGAGGTACGACACCTTTTCGAGAATAGTGGGTAATGAGATAATAATGAAGATTTTGGGTAATAGAAATCAACTTGCTTAGTTTTAGTGATTGGGGGTGCTTTTATGCCATTGGAATCTTGAATATAGCTTAGTAATTTTTTTATTTTTTAAGCTTATATGATATTTGTTGTGTTTATAATGAATGCTCTAGAAAGTCCTACAATGGGCTCATTTTTTCACGATACTTACTGCTGCTAACTTAAGGGATTATAGTTCTTGAAATGGCTAGTGTATGTTGTTGTCATGACCATAGAAACATAGACCCTGCTTCCTGTTTCATTTGTAGTTGGTATGTCGTGTTAGTAAGTTTTCAGATGTCAACTAATGGTAGGGAGTAGTTCTGGGGATATTATAGTAGAGAAGGTTGTAAAACATTTGTTATGTTGGGAAATAGGAAAGTCTTAAGCTCTTTGATTATTGTAATGTTCCTTAATAGTCCAGTTTGTTTGAACATTTATAATCTGCTTATGAGTGGGTGGATTCGCTTAGGTGAGAACATATAGAAGTAAAAGAAGGTCTTTATAGTTATCTGTTGTAGGGAGCTACGATAAATTAAAAGGAGATGATTAAAATTGGATGGAACATTGAATGGTGAAAATCAGATGATTAATATGTACAAGATATGTAACTCTATGAATGTCCACTCTCTTTATATTAAAAGAGAATTCATTTTTCAGCCCTTAAACCTATCAAATACCTTTTTGTCTTGTTAGAAGTTTATTTGAAAATATGACATGTTCTTATATTTTCATTTATACCTTGCATGTATGTTGACTTTACATGCTTACTTGGGATCTAAGACTTGAACTATGAATGGACCAGTTTTAGACTTGGCATTTTCAAATACCTTTTTGTCTTGTTAGAAGTTTATTTGAAAATATGACATGTTCTTATATTTTCGTTAATTCCTTGCCTGTATATTGGCTTTACATTCTTACTTGGGATCTAAGACTTGAACTATGAATGGACCAGTTTTAGACATAGCATGTTCTGATATCCACCAAATTTTCTATGCAGTAATTTATGTTCTCACTAGTTTGTTTTATCTGGATGTAGCTGTCATTTCAGATGTGGACAAATCAGATTCATGAAACTATAAACTCATAGAAAAAAGGGGATGCTGCTTTATGGCGTAAAGAATTTCAAGCTGCTGTTGAGTGCTTCACACATGTATGGAGTTTAATATCCATCTTCTTCTAAGCAGTTATAGTAAGCTACTAAATAAAATTTTATGCTATGTCTTACCTTCTTTTATTTTTTATGTTTCTATTTATCTAAATTAAACCGGTTAGTGGTGAAACTTAACTTAGTTCGTATACAGTATGAATTCCAAAATTTCTAAGCATGTAAACACGCTTGATATTTGTACAGGCGAAACAAAAGGCTAAGCAACCAGATCCTTCCTAGCGCAGAATTATTTCCAGCGCATAATTTGGGGATTTTAAATTTTGAAGTTTAGAATTAGAACCACTCATTGAAATAGTTCAAAGGCTTGGAACAAGAAGGTTTGCATGTTGTTGAATCTTCACTAGTACAGACTGGACTTTTAGCGTCGGTCAAAACAACACTAAGGTGTCGGTCAAGTGGCGAAGTAAGTGTGGGAGACGCTATAGGTATGGACCTACAGCGTCGGTTAAATGAGCGACACACAAACATTAATTGCATCGGTTAAGCAACACACGTCATAGGGTCATAAACCGACGCTGTAGGTTAACTTATAGCGTTGGTGTTATATATATAACCGACGCTATTTGTTGCATTGCTAAGCATCGGTTGGACAAAATACCGACGTTCTTGGTTTGATTAATTGCGTCGATCATCTCAAATGCCGACGCTGTTGGTTGTCACTTGTTGCGTCGGTTGATTAAAATGTCGATGCATCAGGTTTTCATGATATACGTCGTGCTATTTAACCAACGCTATTTCTTCTCACCAAATACATCAATTAGCAGAAATGCCGACACATTTGCTTCTCATCAATAGCTTCGGTTAGCTAGAATGCCGACGCTTTTTGTCACAAAAAATTTATTTTTTCCTATTTTCCATTGATATTTTATATATTTTCTATAAACATGTTCCATTATACAATTAATACTAATATCCCAAAAATACAGTACAACAGAAAATTAAATTGTACAACTTAAAAATTATAAATTACAATAAATTTAGAAAATTTAATTATACCATTCGTGGGAGAAAAGTATATATTGAATTACACATACCATCCAACTCTTTCGATTATGGTTCCCTTACAGATAAAATAACACATATTGTGTCTCCCCTAACAACTACTTTAAAATTTTCAAGTCGCCTTTTTTCTTTCTGCAAAACGAGATCGCAAAACTACATCTTGTCTTTTGACACGAACATGAGATGCTTTTAAATGCTTGACCATCAGTTCTCATTTTCCTCTGAAATGTTCAAAAAATAATAAATTCACAATCATGCAAATTATAACCAACACGAAGATTATATATTTTAATTAAATATTTGAAATAACAAGGTAAGAAATGGTTTTATGCTTCTCCATACATATACTTTACTTTTGTTTTCCAAGATCCACCGGAGGATATGCTACTCTTATATTGGCTTCCACGTACCATTTACTTTTATACAAGCTTTAACCACATTTTCTACTTCCTGCTAAAAGGAAGAAAAAAGATAATATAAAGAGATCATCTATTGATACTTGTGAGTAAAACTCAGAAACAATATCTCTGTTAAGAAACATAAGGTCACATCCTTACATTCTCAGACAACAAAATTTGCTAGTGGCACTTGTTTCCCTCTCAAACAACTAGATCAACTCTTTCCAAGTTTTTTATACACTTTGCAAAGAAATGTGATAAAGACGCATGCAAGTTTCCTAGCAAAGGCGTAAAAAGTGCCTGATATCCCGTGACATAAATGATCATTTAAATGTTCAAGACAGAAAACTGAAAACTATGCGCCTCATATTTAGATTAAATCAAAACAGCTTATTCTATTATCTTGGAAGGACATGCAATGCATGAACACATGACAACATAAAATGGAGTTCTTTGGGAGTACGAACCTGATCAACAGTGGTTGAACTTTGAAGCCTCTTGAGGGAAGTATCAGTAAGAGAGCAAGCACGACGGTACAAAGAATACACCTCGGCTCTCTTTCCATCCAAATTGTAAGATTTAGCCAAGTAGAAATACCTACACCAATTGAAAAGGAAACCATTTATACAGATAAATAGCTAACAGAACTCTTACTAGTTAGAATATACTCATTTTTGAAACATCGACAGTGAATATAATTAGTTTGGTCTTCTCAAATCTCAAAATGCTGGATATCCGTCTATAGTAAATATATAGAAAGACCAATATATATATGGAAGACTGAAGTTCTGAAACACAACCTATACTGTATCAGGATACCGTTCTGACCTGGTCTAAATGAAGTTACTGGTTAATAGTTTCTACTTTTTAGATTTTATAGTTTAATTAAGTAGGTCTCCATGTAAAAAGAGGCCAACTAGTCATGACAAGAGATACTAATATTGTATGTTACTGAAAGATGGGGCTTATAACACTATAGGTTTATCCTTTTGCTAACAGACATAATGTTACATAGACAACTAGTGTGTTTGAGAGATGAGTGCGTTGAGAGTGGGGATTAGGGAGAGGGAAAATTGAGAGATGCGAGTGGGTGAGGTGAAGGGGGTGAGTGGAAGAGGAAAAGAGACAGAGAGGAGAAATATCTGGGGAAAATGAAAATTTTAATTTTGACCTAAGTATAAGATCTTATACTTAGGTCAAAACCAAAGAAAGGAAATGACTTTGTAAACCTTATATTTAATGAACTGTCTAGCAGAACTATCGTTTACGGGTAGACTTGACTCAGTTCTCAATGCCACTATATGCCATACTATAAAAGGTTTTATGGAAAATATAAAATTAATATCCAGATCAATCAAATGTGGACTTACCAAATTGTTCTTGAACAATTACTTCCAATAAGCAAGACAGTTTATCCACTTTAACCAGATGCCTCGGAGATCTTGGAACAATTACTTCCAATAAGCAATGTCAGATATTTCTGCACTTGTTAGTGCCACGATCAATCATGCTTTCTAGCATATTTATTGCTACCATCACTGGTTTCTGCAAACTGCAACACCTTCGGATAGTATCTCCGTGTACAAACATCATTTGTTAGTTGTCTTTCAGATGGCATAATGTATATATTGATAATCAAGATTGTTGGTTGTATTCCATACACAGTGAAGCCCTCAATATCATCAAATGTCATTAGCTACTTCTTAATAGGACCAGACCCCAGACCCCAGACATCATTAACAACAGTAAAACAAGATGGCTTAAATCTTGAAGGAGAAGGAGGATCACTATAAGTCTATAACACTTTTACTTAATTTGAGTAAAATTAATTTAATTTTACATAGAATATTTATTTATTTAATTTTAATTTTATCAACGGTGATATTGTGATACCCATATATAACATTTGGCAATTCTAAAGCAGAGACCATAGATGGGCACTGGAAAAGAAACATACAACATAGAAAAGAAACAACACATACACTCTAAATTCAAAAATATACCAAAGAAGAAACCTCTTTTTCTGTTAATACAAAGAGCATTAACTTGATTCATAGAGTCTAAAGAAGCAATAAATTAGATCAGTCATTATGAATATTGTTTTCTTCTTATGCATCCCTTCTAGTTCTCCTGATTCTTTCCATTGTTATTGGCTTTGACTTATTAAATGCCATATGAGAATAATGATAATCAATTTGTATACAGAACTGCAGACGTGGGTGCAAGGGAATCCCAGAAGTCAAATTATTTAACGTAAATCGTCGTTGCAGTTTACCAAAGGAAGAGATAACATTAAACAAAAGTTTAACAGCAAAGTGGATCAATAGATTAAGTAAATAGACTGAAAAGACTATACATTATCTTTAATATCTCAGTAATAATAATATTTACTGCATTATTAAATGAATATGTACCACAGAAGTCAAACAAATGTTTGTAAGAGTCATCATTATACAAGCATCTAGAAATTTGGTATGCATAAGGAAATTAAATTTACTGATAGCAAAAAGGATTCAAGTTTACTTTTAAAAACTTAATAATGCCCTTACTTTAAACCGTAAGCCACACTCCCTCATCATTCAAAGTCTTGATATTTTGAGCATAAGCTGCATTTGTTTTCTCAGCAACTAACTTAGAGCTTATAAACAGATACTATTTGAATGTGACGACCACTAGCAGGACTTAAATCACCTAGATATGTCCTAGGTAATAATGTGATACAACTTACACTCTGAAGGAAGTCCTATTTTTCCTTTTGCCAAGTCACCTGCCAAAGTGGCAAAATACATAAAAATTAAATGAAAACAGAAGAAATGACTTGTATTAATTAAATGAGCAACACTACTCTTAGAGCTGGTATTTCCTCTATGCTCTTAAATTTAAGAAGTCAGCCTTAAAAGCAATAGGCCAAAAAGGGCAATATTACAAGAAAGGTTGTGTCATGGCATATCAAGTCACCCGTTAAAAAGCCTAACTTGGATCAACTTTAAAATTGGAATCAATTTCAATAATTAACTAATAGGTATCAACCTTAAGTTCTCTTAATAGTTAATGTTGCAACTTTTGACATTTGGTAGATTTTATTGGTAAGGTATCTACATCATATTGCTGGAACCATTATTCTCCGCAGGGTACTTACATTTAATCACAACAGTGATGGAAAGGAAACCTTGAAACTGACAGTGTGCAAAAATTCCTTTGTTTAACCTATATATACAAAACCGAAGATGGCATTTCAAAGTAGTTAATTTTTTAACCAGCTTCCAGAAATAAATTGTTTCCCCAAAGTTGCTTATGCCTAATCACAATAAAGATAGGATGGAAACCTTGAAAATTACAGTATGCTAAATTTGTATATTTAATTTATTTATAAAAAACCCAAAGATGACCCCTCAAATAGATTGTCATAGTCATTAAAATGTGAGTATAGAAACCTCAAGGCGTATGGAACTCAGATAAGCTTGAGCAACCAGAGAGATATATTTATATTTAAAGGATCTGAGCTTACTTATACTTTCAGGTAGCTTTTTCGGTCTATAAAATATGTAAGCTTTTTCGGACTTATAAAATATGTTAGATTGAGTGAAGATAAAACTCTCAAACATTGCAATAAATTTATGAATTTCAGCCAAATTTGTACAACCAGATATCCAAGAAATTTTGATTATGAAATCTCAACGTAAATTAAGAATTCTTCACTACTACTGCATTTTCCGGGTATCATTAAAATCAGATTTAAATCAGTAGGTCATTGTCAATCAGATTAAATCAGGGGATATAGTGAATCATTGCATTATTAAAAATGAAATCAGTTGTAATTGATCATGAGCTACTGATAGTCAAATATTGACAGTCGAAGAAATAGCTGGTCATTTTTTAGATTTTTTACTTTTAAGAATTACATCATCTAATGGATACCCTTAGAATGTTTGCTTAAACTCGTATCTGAATCCTGTGCTCTATAAAATTAGGTGCTAAATACTAGTACTTAAGCTAACTGACATTTCTAGATATAAATCCCCTGTCTATAACATAATGCTTGTGTATTGGAGTTGTTCCGTTATTAGTATGGGAAATATTTATTATATTTGTCGAATTGAGAAAAAGCCCCAACTTTACGGTTTATAAACAATCTACGATATATACATACCATACATACCAGAGAAACCCTAACTTGAGCGATAGAGAGAAGTGAAATCAAGTAGTGAACTCAAGCTATAAATTCAGCAATTAATTGGTGAAGCCCGATAATCAATTGGTGAAGCCCAGCACCCAGAAATCAATTAGAAAAGATTGGAGAACAATAAGTTCAGTGAGAAGGGAACTGATTTCTTGGAATTAATCGTTGTGCAGTTGTGATAAGGGAGAGGATCAAGAGCGGGGGAGAGCCGAGCAGGGGTTGATCGGGAGCAAAGAGATTGTATATGCAATAGAGTGTATTTGAGAGTCTTGTACGATCTCCTCAAGTGGGAGTGAAAATATTATTCTTATATTGCTAAGTTATTAATTATTAATTAATTATTAATTATTAATTTAATTTATACAGTATATGATATATTGAATATTGTACAGGTACATTATAGGTGTTAATATTTTAAAATAAAATTTCGTAATCAAGTTAATCAACTAATTGAGCATCAAAAGTTCAAAACGGTATATTATACATACATATACATACAAACATAAGTATGTGTGTGTATTATAGTAATATGTTTAAAGAAATACGAAGATAAAACAACAGAGTAGAATTCGAACCAGTAATATCTCACAAATGATCTCTGTCTCGCTCTCTCTCTCTTAATTAAGTCCGAGAGATAGAGATTAACGGGAAAGAAGACTGCGGGGAAGAACAGGGTAGTCCCTTTCTGTTTTGTTAATAAAAAAAATATTTTTTAAATATTTAAAATACTTATAGACTTACTTTAAAATAATACTTGTTTGTACTAATAATATACCAATATTCTTCAAAAAATTAATTAGATTTTTTCATTTATTTATTAAAGATATCAAATAACTACTAAAATTTAAAATTATTAAATTACATAACTACAAATTATATTTCTAAAAATTTCATAATTTATATTTTAAAACCCGACACTAACTACAGATAAATAAATATACACTCGTAACATATATATGATAATGCTTTTAAAAATATTATTTATTAGTTTCTTTGTAGTAAGTTAGTTATTTTTAAATTTTATTTTTCAAAATATTTTTTTAAAAAATACTCCGTTGGAGATTAATTATCGCACAATACTTGTACATGTCTATTCTCTACACAATTATATATTATATGATTAATTTTCATTATAATATACAATATAATTAATGTAGGTAAAGATGAAAATTATTATTTATGTTTAAAAAAATTATTATGGAAGATTTTTAAAAAAAAGACATGTATTATGGACCCGGCCGGGGGAGTATTTGCATCTAGTGCATTATCCACTGATTGTTAATATTTGTGTGTTTATTTATATAAAATTAAAATTTCAATTAATTTTAAAAAATTGAAAACTAATATTTCAAATCTACTAATTATTAATATTTAAATTAATTAGTTAATTTATTGTTAGAATTTTTGGTGAAATATCAATACTTTTATAATTATAAAATTATTTTATTTAATTTCTTTTATATTTTAAAAGAATTTAGAGTTTAGTATATATACTATCATAGATATTTAATTTTCTACTATTTTTTTAATGATTTTAAAAATTTCCCATCCATAATTTTATTAATTCTATTTCATATTTTATAACTATACTTAAAATTTGTATTATTTAAATTTTTTCTAAAAATTATTTAAAAAAAAATCATAACCTATAGCGTCGGCATTTAGAAGATGACGCTTTAAACCAAATCTACAGCGTTGGCAATTAAATGCCGACGCTTTAAACCAAATTTGTAGCGTCGGCATTTACAAGCCGAAGCTTTAAACCAAACCTACAGCGTCGGCATTTTAAATGCCGATGCTGTAGGTAGAAGCTACATCATCGGTATTATAAAGACCGACGCTATATGTGATTTTAGGCGTCGGCGTTTTAAAGCCCGACGCTACAAATTGTCAAAAGCATCGGCTGTATCAATGACCGACGCAACAGATCATGCACAAATGCCTTCAGGCGTCGGTTAAAATTACAACCGATGCTCGAAGTGTGTTTAAGCGTCAGTTCTATATTCAACCGACGCAAAAAGTGCGACGCAGAAGGACCTTTCTATACTAGTGCTTGTAGCTAGTGTATAATTAATAATTATAATAGATGGATGAATATGTATAGTATTTGATTTTAGGATTAGATAAAAATGTTGTACTTGATGTTTGGATATTGGTTGTGAGATATATAGACAACTGATATAAAGTAGTAGTTAATTTTGAGAGTTTCTTGGGCAAATTTTTGGCATTTATATTTATAAAATGTACATTAATAAAAGACCGATGTCTATCAAAACTTAATACATCAGTTTTACTGGAACATTGATATCAGTAATATCGAATAAAACTGATGTTAAATACTACAATAATAAAATATCTTAAAACAGAAAACCGATAATATTAAGCTTTATAGACATCAGTTTGTCACCCATAGATATTGGTTTGAAATAAAGAACCGATGTTAAAAGTTATTTTTACATCGGTTTATCTTGAAAATCGTTGTTACTGGTATTAGTAACATCATTTTAATGGGTAAATGGAAATATTTTGCTTATCCCACATATATTTAAATTGATAAAAATATCATATTGTGATAATATATAAAGATTAGATATGCATTAGAAATTTAACATCTTTAAGAACTAATGTTATATGTCTTCTTGAACATCAGTATAAAATCGATGTTAAATGGGGGTCTTTAATATCACCCACTAAGACATCGGATTTTTTTGTTCATAGACATCATTTTTTAGCCGATGTCTATTCTACTTTTTTTAGTAGTGTTGTGTTGTGTAAATTATGTTAGTAAAATGGAAAAGTCTTGAGAAACTTACTAATTTTTGCAATCAGCTTTCATTCATTTTCATTGTTTATTAAATGAACATGTGGTGTGTAATGATTGCATCCATATATATGTTTTTTTTTGGTTGTTAAATTAAATTGTAGTGCATCAAGGGGCACCCTGTTTGTTCCAGCTGTTGTAGCAAGTATAATAACGACTGCCCTTCTTACTTTTTGTCGATCAGTGATATTCCTTGCCTTATCATGGAGGAGCATCGTGATAGAAAGTCCCTTGTTTGAATAGAAAGTATGGGTGCAAAGAAATATTGAGCTATGGTGTGAAATGTGAGCATGAGAGATCTTGCGCCTATGAACCTTGTAATTATCCTCAACTTGACTGTGATTTTGATGCTTTCTACAAGGATTTCTATCGGCACCCAGTCAGCCACATGCTTCACGTTTGGATATTCGTTTTTAGTTCTTTAAGTGTAAATGGGAAGTACAAATTCTTTCAGGAAGATAATAACCACACACTTTTCATCCTTAATTTAAGTGTCCGGGAAATTGGAGCTGTTGTTAATATAACTCGTACGGTCCCGAGCTGCTTATAGAATTCATATGAACTAGAAGAAAGTAGTGATAGGATATATATAAGACCCTCACCGAACCCGAGTCTAGATGACTTAATCTCGGACCGGTTAGGTCCGGCTCTAGTACCAACCCTTGTCCTAAACCACTCGGTCTGGGACTGGTTAGGTCTAACTCACTGAACCCAGCTCCGAGACCGATTAGGTCCAGCTCCAGAGCCTAGTTCGGGGTCGAACGGGCCCGGCTCATGTACAACCCGAGACCAAGTATCCCCGCGTCACCTATTCTAGAATGCCCAACTAAAATACAACACGGGAGGCACGAGTCCAGGAACGTGACAATGACAGCTATTAATGATCAATCATGGGAATAATTAGGGTACGTGTCAAAAGATCGTTGGAACATTCCTCGACAATCCTTACTGGGACATGTGTAAGGCATCCATTCTAGTCAGGCCTCCTCCAGTCCCAACAACGAACGACCAAAAGCTACAAACCTCTAAACCCTATCATTGGGCTATAAATAGTCCAAGGAAGAGATTAATCACTCTTTTCAACACACTCATACACACACAACCACCTTGCATTTTCATCTTCATCAACCAAAAGCGAGTTCTTATTCTCACACCGGAGGCGCCGCGAGGTTCAAATCCCCCCTCCAGTGTTGTTTTGTAGACACCCAACCGCAGCTACACCGCAAGAAGGGTACAGGAGCGGCATCAGAAGGACCCGACGTGGATCAGAGTTATCAAGTAGCGTAGACGGCTAAAATATTTCCTTGTAATCCCTAAAGATATAGTTTATTCTACATGGGATTACAGAATGCAAGTTTGCATTCGCAGAAAAAAAATGTGAAAATCCACTTGAAAGCAGTCCAGTCAGTTCTTGAAGTCATTGATATATATGGTGCACACTTCCTAAGTTCCAGATTCAAGGTTTAAATTGAGGTCAGGAACTTCGAAAGAGTTGTTCCATTTTTTCTGTCAAGCCCTGTAATAGAGTTTTAAGATATCATTTGTTTAAGATGATTCATTTCCGAGTGTTGCAAACCATTTATGTTGTGATCGTAAACTGCTTAGACTTTGATTTGTTGTATGTTCGTAACATAAAAGCCATTAGGGATCTGCTGCTTATTTTTTCTCTTTCTGATTTTAGTTTTATTGAAATTTTCACCCCTATGATTACAGATGAAGCAATCACATGATTTGTTTTTTTAGGCTCAGATTATAAATTTGAATAGTATGATTTCATATTTTAATCGATGACACCACTCTGTTCAAAGACAAAGACAAGCATAACTATAAAGGCAATCGTATACAGAGATGCGGAGGTATTACAGTTAGGTCACCAGTTGAACAAACTACGGAGAAAAGGGTAATATCTAGATGCGGAGGTATTACAATTAGGTCACCAATTGCAAAAACTACATAAAAAAGGGTAATATAGCTTTCAAATCTAATCCCTAGTTAAAAAGCCGCAGTCAGTGGCAAATACATAGTAAAATATTTAATACCAAACTGTAAAATATTTAATACCAAACTGTTAATGGAATGACATTGCATTACAAATCAGATACGTCGCATCGTTAAAGATAAAATGCTTACAAAAAGCATTAAATCCACGTCGTCCATGAATGGTGAATAGGAGAGCCACATAGGAAATTTTATATGTAACTACTTCATATTTAAAAAGAATACATATAAGTACTTAACAAAAACTGTCTTAGCCCCCACTAGAACAAAGTTTTTAAAGAAATATATAAGCTATAAAAAATTTTCTTCTATTTTAATCCCACATCTATAAATTTCTGGCTCCACCACTGGTGAATAGTGCATGTTGTCGCCAACACCTGGAGTGTCAATAATAGTGCAGCTGCTATGTCATGAAAAACAATTCATGATGTTAGATAAATCATAAATTTGTCAGTGTTTAGATAAAGTTAGCAGACCCCAGCTGCATGGTTTCATACTTTTCTGTTTCCAGCCATAACCATAATGATGGATATCTTTCACATATTTCAAGGGTTTCCAATGATGTAATGAAGATTAAGGAACTCCCTTTGCATGCTTCCAAAAGTATATGTGCACAAACTTACCTACAGAATGTGTACTCTATACCTCACATTGGCTTCATGCTCAAGGACTGCTTCAACAACACAGTTAGTCAAAATTCCACATTCCAATTTTAGTATTTTTTGTGGTAATTCGTCATTTCTATGGTGTGCCACGGACACATAAAATTCTCAAGAGTTTGACTTATTTCATTGGTGAAATCGATTTTAATATTAATGGACCCTGCATTCACACCTATTCACCAAATAAAATTGAGCTTGTGCTTATTTTGTGCCTATAGAAAATTTAAAATAGTTTGTTTGAGAAATTATAGGAACTCAAATTTGAAGTTTTACAAGAGACATTAAACACATGGACTCTTGAATTTATATCTCTACCAAAGACAACCCCCTAAGATACATTCAGAAAATTATGGAAATGTTCCTCAACTAAGCTGTTCATCCTGGTTATCATCACTAATATCAGTATAATCAGTTGTTTCCAACGACTTCGTGCAATCGAGAAAGTTTCGAGCCTTTCAGCTTTCAAGTCTACCAGGTTTTCACTGTCTCCCTCGCTTAAATTCATTGCCTGTTCTTTAATTATAATTGATACGTACATTTCAACTTTTGATTGGTGTGCTAGTTATGTAGTCGGGTGAGGGTTTTATAGCTCGGGTGAAAAGATCGTTAAGTGCTATACAAAACTGGAATTTTGATGTAGAGATTGTGAAATATAGAAATTGTGGATTGCTTTGCAAAGTTGGGCTGAATGAATATATGGATATTGTGGCCCAATAGCTAGAACAACAAGATTAATAGGGGATATCCACAAGCGTTATTAGGAACCCTAATTGGCGAAAATATATATAACTCGCATCGCTTGCTGTGATGTAGAGATTGTGAAATATATATAGAAATTGTGGATTGCTTTGCAAAGTTGGGCTGAATGAATATATGGATATTGTGGCCCAATAGCTAGAACAACAAGATTAATAGCGGATATCCACAAGCGTTATTAGGAACCCTAATTGGCGAAAATATATATAATTCTCATCTCTTGCCGTCACCGAAGCCGCAAAGAAAGAGAGTGAGATAGATACAGGAAAAAGAAATGGAGAGCTCCTCATTCGACTCTTCACCTTCATCAACAGATGAATATTATATGAATACACCTATTCAAGATGATGTTTCATCTGCTGATCCATCTGATCCATCTGTGGAAGAAACAAGCGGATCAGCAGAAGCTCAAATCGGAGGACGTGAGAGCATCGGAAATGGAACTCTAGAAGGAGGAGGCCGGACCCGAGGAGGATTACAATCTCCGGGAGGAGGAGTCCAGACCCGAGGAGAAGGAGGAGGCAGGACCGGAGGAGGATTGGTAATGCGAGGAGTTCGAGCCGCAAGACGGAGGCGTTACGATTTAACCAGAAGTCCCTTTGTATTCACATCTATTGAAGACGGCGATTTATTTGATAATTCATTTATAGAAGGAAGAAGAGCGCAAGTCCGAGGACGAGGGCGTGGACGAGGTCGACCGCGTGGCAGCGGACGAGGTCGACCTCGTGGTAGCGGGCGAGGTCGTGGGAGAGGAAGAAGGCACGAGGAAGATGAAGAAGCAGCAGCAGCAACAATGGTGGTTAGAAGTGCAGATACTGAGGGAACAATAAGTGGAAATATTGCAACCCTTGAAAACACTAATATGTTGGATTGCTGTATTTGTCTCGAAGCTCTTAACATCCCTGTCTACCAGGTCTCTCCCTGTCCTCCCTCCCTTCCCCTATGTTATCAAGCAATTTTAGTCTTTAGGTTCTTGTTTTATGGTATATTTCTAGCTGTTGACCTTGAAGTAGTATTTCAATGGTCAATTATAGTCAGATGAGGGGGTCTTCTGGTTAGGGGCAAAGGAAAACTAATTTACCAGCTGATAACATGGGTTTAACTCTAAATTTAGGCATGATGTTTTAAAATGTTGCAGTGTTGTTGCCACCAAAGCCAAAAAATTAAGGTCATTGAGGGCTAGAGGATTAAAAAATGGCATACTGGATAGAATTGTTATTTGTACTCCATTGCTCCTAACAGATTCTTCAATAAGTGTCTCTTGTGGGCGTGCCAATTATAGGTGCATAGGACTGCCACCCATATGTAGAGCCCTTGAGGTCAACAATCTGTATTTGTTGTTACTATTTGGGATGCCGCTGGGAAATATTTATAAAGTTATAACAAACTAATTTCTTTGATAATATATAGTTATAAACTAATGACTGAGAGGTGTAAATTATAGTCTAGTTTATCTGAAGTCTGTAATTTTTACATTCATAGAGTTTGGTTGTAGCAATGTGCAGATACTAGAATAATACTAGGATTCTAATGTTCACTTTGCAAATATTAGTATGAAATATGCAAAGTCTAGCATAATGCTACATAAGTTTGACAGGTTTGGTCCATGAACGGTTGACATGTTTAGTTGCAAAAGCCTGACACAACTTTTTCTACTTGTTTGCCGAGTAGTTTTTGACTTCATTATTATTGTTCCAAATTATTCATTACAATCTTGTCATAGTTTCTTTCTTTGAATTAACTTTGTAGAGTAATTTTGCAAAATTTTGCTGCTTGTGTTATACAAATATCACAACATATCATGACCTTTCGACCTTTTTATACATATATGGTAACTTGACTGCATTCTGTATATTATTCTAGTAAAATATAAAACCTTGAGAAACTTACCATTCCTTGCAATTCTAAGCTTCATTTCATTTGCATTGTTTACTAAATGAAATATGTGGTGTATAATCTCTTACATTTTTAGCTTGTTGAAATACATTGTAGTGCGTCAAGGGGCACATTTCCTGTTCTATATGTCGCAACAACCATAAAAACAAATGCCCTACTTGCTGTTTGCCGATTGATTATATTCGTAACTATGGATTGGAGGAGGTTCTTGAAGCAGTTAAAATCACTTGTCCGAATAGCAAGTATGGATGCAAAGAAAAAGTGACATACAGCATGAAACGTGAGCATATGGGATCTTGCGCCTATGAAGCTTGTTATTGTCCTCTTCCTGGCTGTGGTTTTGATGGTTCCAACAAGGATTTATATCTGCACTTTTCCAGCAAGCACCCAGCATCAGCCACACGCTTCACGTTTGACTCTTCTTTTTCTGTTCATGTAAGTGGAAATACGGAGTACAAATTCCTTCAAGAGAATAACCACACACTTTTCATCCTTAATTACAGTGTTCAGGAAATTGGAGGTGTTGCTAATATAATCTGTATGGGCCCGAGCTGTTTACAAAATGAGTATTCATATGAACTGGAAGCACGTAACCGAGACACCTCCTCCAATTTTATTACTTTATTGGTACCCAGACTGCCAAAATGGAAGGAGGACCTTCCTGAGAGAGCCGGTCTTGTGGTCCAAAATGTTTTCTTTGGTCCTTCATGGGATCGCAAAATTCAGGTTTGCATCCGTAGAAAAGGTGAAAATTGACTTGAAAAGCAGTTCAGCCAGTTTTCAAGTCATTATGATGGTGCGTACGCCATGACTTCCATATTCAAGGTTTATACAGAGGACATCGAGAGGCACTGTTGAGAGGAAGATCTCTGGCATTTTTTTTATTGTCAACCCCTTCCCTAGAAATTTAAGATAATCGTTTGTTAGTCAAAAGGATTATCTCTAGTTTTGCAAACTATATATGTTTGATGTTTGTGATATCAAATATTATTTGGGATGTATGTTTTGATGATTTTAGCTAATGGTCAAAGATTGTCTTCTTTTTTATACATCCAATG
This sequence comes from Apium graveolens, assembly GCF_009905375.1. Taxonomy (NCBI): domain Eukaryota; kingdom Viridiplantae; phylum Streptophyta; class Magnoliopsida; order Apiales; family Apiaceae; genus Apium; species Apium graveolens. Next base: position 23,795 of record NW_027420122.1, read on the forward strand.
CCTATAATTTTTTTTTTATAAATCCAATTTGTCAAAGAATGAAAACATTGAAATATGTTTTTTGACGTTGGGGTTTCTTGCTACATTTGTGATATCATACCCGACTGTCAATGAAATCGGATCAGCCATGATTCATATCCTGATCCATTTATTTTAGGGGATATTCGAATTTGGATTTCAATCGTAAAATTTCACTATCTAGGTAATACTATGGAGATGCAACATGATTCTAATAACTCGAAAATATATTGTGATTAATGCTATGCTGGAGACTGAAGTACTTTCTTTGCAGATTTTCTTTACAACAATTCGTGTTCGTGTCTTCCAAACTTTTATTTACTTTTAATATAAAGTATATTTTTAAATATATTATTATATTTTATAAATCTGGATCAGATTATAATGACAAATTTAATTATTATTTAACTAAACTATAATTAGGTAATATAATATTTATTGTACATTTATATATACATATACATTATTATCATATATACTATTAAAATATATTTTTTTTAATCGGTATAACGGCCTCAAGATAAAAAAGAATAATTTACAATTTTCATCCACGCAAAAACAAAAATATATCATTGATTCGCGTTAAAATAAAATTTAAAGAAAACTAAATATAATTAATTATATTTGGTTGGAATATTATACATGTGTTAAAGAAAAAATATTAAATAATATTAGTCTGATTTCAAAAATTATAGTATTGATACCGAGTTAAAAAAAGTAATATATAATATTCAACTAGACTAAAAAAATATTTTACAATTGATCCAAACTTTAAAAAAATTTAAATTAAAATTTAATTCTACATACTGTAATAAAATAATAAATAATATTTATCCGGTTTAAAAAAAATTATATTATTGATCTGGGATATAAAATTTAAAATCAAATTAAAAATAATTATATCTTTTCTTCTATGTCTATATTATCTATAATATTTAAAATAACCGTGGATCACACCAGTACTCTTATTTAGGCACAAAGAAATTTAATTAATAAAATTATAAATACAAATAAAATATAATAATAATTTTTTAAAATAACCGTGCATCGTACGGATTATAGGCTAGTTTATAATAATATTTAACGTGCAATAGTTTCATTAATAGATTAATTTTCGTACTGTATCTATACAAATAAAAAAGAATTATAACATATACACACTATTCATCTAGCCTTAAATAAAATAGCACTATTTATCCCGGCTAAAATAAAAAAATAAAAACGAACTAAATATATATCTATCTATGTTACGTTATAATAGACGAAATATTGAAAGTTTAGTTGTCGGTCCGTACGAAAATTAATTAATTGCTGTTACTTAATTGAAATAAAAAATATTAAAGATGAAGTATGATCACCTGTATTTTGGTCATACTATAAATTTATAATTACCTTTAACATAAAATAATATTATTATTGGATTAATATTCAGAATAGAATTATGTAAATACAAATAAAGGTAAATCTGTTTTTAAAGTCCTCGGGCCTAAACAAAATAAGATATATTATTCACATGAGCCAAAAAATATAATATTGAATTTGTGTAAAACAAAATAAAATCAAAATATAATTGTTGATAGGCATAATGTCCCGGAAAAATGTAATAATATACACTATTCATTCGGGCTTATCCTAGATAAATTAAAATTAAAAATAAAATAAAAATTAAATATAGTTTGTTGGATCTGTTGCATTAGCCTAATACAAAATAATAAATGCTACTAACGTGGTTAAAATATTACATTATTGAATCAGACTAAAATAAAATTAAAAATTAAAAGATAATTCGTTGGGCAATATAATGATATCGAGTTAAAACAAAGTAATATATTCTACTCATCCGTGCTCAAACAAAATTATATTCGACCAGAGCTAAATAATTAAAAGAATTAAATATATTACTTGAATTTTGTTAATATAATTGGGTTATTTAACTACAAATTTATTCTATATCTATAATATCCATACTATTTTATTAAAATGAAACTAGAGATTATTTGTTAGTTTGTATAATAGCATCATACTAAATCAAAATCATATAAACTATTCAACCGAGCTAAAAAATTATACAAGTAATTCAAGACAAAATAATGGTTAAAATCCAACATTAATTAGACCAGCTAAAACAAATATTACATAACTTATTCCGGGCTAAAATAATGTAATAAGATTTGAACAAATTTCACTTATTTAAATTTTCAACTCAAAATAATCTTTTTTTAAAAATATTAAAATATGAAAATAATGAAAGAGTGCCCAAAATACGCCACTTTTCACCTTGAACTGCCCAAAATGCCCAGATGCGCGCGAACCGCCCAAAATACCCATGGAATATGTATTTAAGGGATGCATATTCAACCTTCTAAAATTTAATAACGAATACGCATGATGCGTATTCACTTTTTCTTTTACAAAGAATAGGCATGTTGAACATGCGTATCTTATGTTAAATTTTTTAAAACTGAATACGCATCCCCCACATGCTTATTCAGTTGGTGTTTTGGGCGGAACATTCCGCCAATCGGCATTTTGGGCAAATCTCCCTAAATGGTGGGTATTTTGATTTTTCGCTCAAATGAAATCATGCATGTCACGTGTTTTAAACTAGTACTATAAATATATGTTATATTAAAAAATATATATATAGTTCACTAGTCTCTAGATACATGTCAATTTTACGTTTTTACTAGTCAGTTTGACTATATTTTGACTATAATTATATGACTAAAAAAATTAAAAATTTATATCATCGAAAATTAGATCTAAAATATTTTAAAATATAACTTTTAGTTTTTGAATAAAATAATGATATTTTTTAATAGATAGTAAAAAATTAGTCAATTTAACTTAAAAAAACAAAAATAAACTTATATTTAAACACGAAGAGAGTAAATTATATTCGGGCGATCTGGACTGGTTTTACTATGAGAATCATATGAATGTTGTTCTCACCCCATATTTAAACAGGAAAAAATTTATTATCCTTCACCGGCACATTCCACATTAGACGGGACGGGGCGACCCCATTTGAATTAATTAGGGGCGGGTTTCTCATTTTTTTCATGCGGTTGGCAAGTTATTAAAAGAAAAAGTGAATAGCATTACATCCAAATGAAAAAGTGAAAAAGTGAATAGCATTAATTAGGAGTGTATTGAATTACATCCAATAGCATTAATGTTACTCTTCCCTGTGTGGAACCTCAACTGATATGCAAAATATATACACTCCTAGACGAACATGAACTCAAGTTATATTCAACTGAGCTGACCAGATTACTAGATAACTTAAAAGGTAAATGAAACCTCCTCCTAACCGTAAACCTTACAAAAGCAAACTTAAATTTCACCTAGCACTAGGTGAACTTGATCATTATATAAGGAATATGTAATATCTTGACGGTGGATCCAAATTTTTTTTAGTAAGTATGCTCGAGTACACAACTCAACTTCCACAAAACACTACAAGAAAACAAGGCTAAATACAACCGTATTTATATGCAACCGTATACGGTCGAATTTAGCCTTGCAAAAGAATAGAGGGAATTTTCCCGCTAGCGAATTTCGTACTAAATTCAACCGATTTCGGTCGAATTATTTTTAAAAATGGCGGAAAATTTCTGGAAAAAATATAGAATAAAATTTACACGAAATTTATATTTTAGTTATTGCAAAAAAAGATTATTATGGTAGCTACATATTTATCGTTCAATTAATCATTATAGTTTGAGTTTCTAAAATTTATTTTAAAAAAGAAAATCAAATATATTTATTTTTTTTTAAAATTTTTGTCATATCACTAAAATATAAAGATCTTGACATCCGTACGGTTAGATCATTCATTAATATTTTTAAAAATATCGAAACATCAATATGGGATTAAACACTAGTTAAAAGTACGGGTCAAATTACTAGTTGACTGTTAAAAAAGTAAATCAAATATATTTATTTTTTTCTAAAATTTTTGTCTTATCACTAAAATATACAGATCTTGACATCCGTACAGTTGGATTATTCATTTATATTTTTAAAAATATTGAATCATCAATATGGGATTAAATATTAGTTAGAAGTACATGTCAAATTACTAGTTGACTGTTAAAAAAGAAAACCAAATATATTTATTTTTTCTAAAATTTCTGTCATATCTTTAAAATATACAGATCTTGACATCCGTACGGTTGGATCATTCATTAATATTTTTAAAAATATCGAATCATCAATATGGGATTAAATAGTAGTTAGAAGTACGGGTCAAATTACTAGTTGATTGTTAAAAAACCAAACCAAATATATTTATTTTTTTCTAAAATTTTTGTCATATCACTAAAATATACTGATCTTGACATCCGTACGGTTGGATCATTTATTAATATGTTTAAAACTATCGAATCATCAATATGTGATTAAACACAAGTTAGAAGTACGAGTCAAATTACTAGTTGACTGTTAAAAAAGCAAAACAAATATATTTATTTTCTTCTAAATTTTTTGTCATATCACTAAAATATACAGATCTTGACATCCGTACGGTTGGATCATTCATTAATATTTTTAAAAATATCAAATCATCAATATGAGATTAAACACTAGTTAGAAGTACGGGTCAAATTACTAATTGACTGTTAAAAAGAAAACCAAATATATTTATTTTTTTCTAAAATTTTTGTCATATCACTAAAATATAAAGATATTGACATCTGTACGGTTGAATCATTCATTAATATTTTTAAAAATATTGAATCATCAATATGGGATTAAACACTAGTTAGAAGTACGAGTCAAATTACCAGTACTTCTTACTAGAACTTAGTCTAATACTGATGTTTCAATTTTTAAAAAATATTTATGAATGATCCAAACTTATAGATGTCAAGATCTATATATTTTACTGATATGATAAAAAAATTATAAAAAAATAAATATATTTTATTTGTTATTTTAAAAGTTAAAATGTCTAAATATTTTAGTGATATGATAAAAAATTTAGAAATAAAAATATATCTGGTTTTCTATTTATTTATTCTAAATAAATAAATTTTAAAAAATTATTATATTTTTAAGAAAAATATTAATTAATTATAATATTTATATCCTAGAAATATAACAAATTATTTAAAAAATACATAAATGTACACTACTTAACAAATTATATAAAAAATACATAAATGCCACTACTTAATTTCGCCCCCTCCCCCTCCGCACCCCCCACTCCAGACTCTTGTCTTCCCGAGAATCAATGGTTTAAAAAAGTGAAATGGCAGCTGCTCCGGCGCTGGAAACAGCACGAAGTCGAGAAGGGTCAGCGAAATCAATAGTTTCTGATCAGATTTCTCAGGCCATTCAATCTACTTCCAATCTTCTCCAACTCATGCTCCATTCTTCTCCAACTCATGCTCGTCTTTTCGCAAGTAGAAGAACAAACAAGCTTCCCCTGCTTTTCCGCACAAACTCACAGCCCCTTCCCCTTTCATTTTATTTAGTATAAAAGCTTCGTTTAATTTTATTGGTTTATATAATATGTTGCTCGATCATGTTTTAATTGAAGTTTCGTGTTAGCCAGAATTTTGGCGCCGGAGTTTGGACGGATATTATGTTACGGTGTTTGTTTGAATTTTATCTTAGCATGATGGAATAGATTTTCGAAAATTCTGCTTGTCACATTAATTTGGTAGCTGTTTTGTTTATTTTTGAACTCGCCGGATATTGCCTGAGTCACCGGAGAAGATGACGGAAAAATTTTCAGATTCAAAATTCCATTAACGGATTTTTTTTTAAAAAAAAAAATTTGGTGTACGTAAATTCAACCGATTTCGGTCGAAATTAGAATTATATTTTGAACTAGATACAGTCGAATTTAATTGTTGAGCGGAATTTTTAAAGTTTTTCAAAAAAATTGAATTTTTGGGCGATATTTTTAAATTTTGTTCGGTTGTATTTAAGTGGTCACATTTAGTATAAAATATTACTCGAGCATTTACAGCCAGTCTAAAATCCGGTTGTATTTAAATAAATACGACCAGATCCGGTTATATTTAGTTAAATACAACCGGATTTTAACCAGTTGTATTTAGCCGTTTTTTTTTGTAGTAAAATCTCACCCATCTGTATATAGGTCATGTTCCTTAACAATCACTTGTTAGGAGTCCTTTATTTAACATACTATTTTCTGACCATTGGATTAAGTTTTCAATGGCAGAATTAAAAAAAAATTATGACTATCCTCTATAAATTAGCTGAAAGAGAGATGCCCCCTCAAAATTTGTGGGGAAAGGGAAAAGACCTAATTTACTAGTAGACATAAAACAACATCACCAAATGACTACTAAAATGAAATATTTTGAACATTTAAAATCATTAAGCAAAATTTAAAAATATATTTTAAAAACAAAAATATGAAAAAATTAAGATAACAGAAAAAAGTAAATATAAATAATATCAAATTTCTGGCATATAAAAGAGTAGGTAAATGTCTTATTACTAGATAACTGTCCCTAAAAATAAATGATTCTTACTAATATTATTATATAATTTTTATATAAATATTTAAAATTATTTTATATTAATATTAAAGAAGAGGTGCTGAATTTAAATTATTATTTATTTTATATTTTTTTTCTTTATTTAATTTCACAATTTTTTGTTTGTCATTTCTTAAATTTGTTTTCAATTTTCATATTTAAGTCATATACATATAACTAAAATATGAAAATTGAAAGCATATATATGTTCAACTAAAATATAAAGAATTATTATATATGTATATATTTTATTTATAAAAAATAATATTTATATATATATATTATTAAAATATATAAATATATGAAAATTCTTTATATTTCATATATATATATATATATATGTATATATAACTAAAATATAAAGAATTTTCATATATGTATATATTTTAGTTATAAAAAAACAATGTATAATATTATTAAAATATATGCATATATGAATATTCAGCACCACTTCTTTAATATTAATATAAAACAAATTTTATTATTCATATAAAATTTATATAATAATATTAGTAAGAATCATTTATTTTAGGGACAATTAGCTAAAAATAAGATATTTAGATACTCTTTTACCAGAAATTTGATATTATTTATTTTAACTTTTTATGTTATCTTAATTTTTTACAAATTTGAGTTTTTAAAAATATATTTGTAATTTTTTTAATGAGATTTTTTTCCAATTTTAATGAGTTTAAGTATTCAAAATATTTTATTTTAATAATGTTTTGGAGCTGTTGTTTTATGTCTGTGAGTAAGTTAGGTCTTTCTCTTTACGTAGAAATTTTCAGCCGAGCATCTTTCTTTCCCCTAATATATATAGCGGATAGGCATAACCTATTTTTTAATCCTGGCCGTTGAAAGCTTGATCCCATGGTCAAGAAATAGTGTGATTGATAAATGACTCCTAACAAGTAATTGTTAACGAACATGACCCCTCTATATAATAGTTGATCATTTTTTTTTACGAAATTGCCTTATAAACACTAATGTTAGAAGGAGGAAAATTCACATCTTACGAGTGGAAAGATGATACGGAATTCATATAATAAAGCAACCCATTCTATTGATAAAAACATCCACAATGAAGAAAAATTTAGAAGGTTAAGAAGATAACATCAATATTTATTTTGAAGTATTTCAAATACATAAGAGAAATACTGTCACTCTTGAACAAGCCACACAAAAAAAGTTCAAGATGTCCTCTCCTAGGAAGGGTAAAAAGTATAAGGTTTCTCCGAAGTATTGAAATTCAAGGAGTAGGAACAAAATATTAAAATTAAATGTTTATAATATTAGTTTTAGATACATAATATAGAAAACAAATGAATGATCCTGTGATGGATCGCGTGTCTGTGTTTGTGCTTGTTCAGCCATATCTTTTTCAACAGAGATTTGATATAAAAAATGATTTAATATCAAGAAACAACGAAAAATTAGGTAAAAACTAGAAATATGTGCTACTAATTCTTAACATATCAAAGTGTATATGAATCAAGCAACAATTTAATCAAGAAATATTCTCAAATCAGTCAATTGTAACAAGAAATAAATAACACGTGATGTAACCAAGAAATCATGAAAACAAGATAGAAATCGATAATCAATGATCATGAAAACATAACCTCATAATCGTAAAAATATGGAGATTGAAATCACCCCAAAGAAAACGAGAATCGAAGAAATTTTTACATAAATGAATCACCACAATGAATCGCTATGAATCACGATGTAGAGCAAGGTCGAGATCATCACCAGACGCTCTAATACCATGTTACAATTATTCATATAGAATCAATCAACATAATCCTTATTACGATTCATCATCATCTCTCTAACTACAAACTACTGATTACTAGTTATTGATTAAGTATTTTACATTTTTTAATGAATAAGATATTCTTATCTACTAGTTATTACTATGGAAGAATCTCTATGCCTTTATTATGTTACTTCTGAAACTCCAATCCATCCACGGGGAAGCTGTGACTTAAAGTCTTTGACAACTCTGACTTGAGTGTGTATTTATGATGTATCAATGATGTCACATATATCAAAAATGTGTTTTTTATTCGAATGGATATTCAGGAGTAATAAGAATAAGAATATTAATATTTTTCAGATAGATAAATAGAAATTTATGAGAGCATTAGGTTCATTCTGAAAAACTGAATGAGTATATACACACAAAGTTAACAGATAATTTGTTCGCCTCCTGCTTGTAATGAACTGAATTTGAATAAGAAGATTGGACAAATATTATTATGATTAAGGTCAGGGTTTAGGGCTTGATTGAAAGCAAGATGATCGTTTTGGGGATAACTGTAATCTTCTCATTTAGAGAGTCTCGAGAACTGAAGTTTTTATATATAAACAGGGTTGGAAAAATTAATAATTAATAATATCTTTAAATTACTTAACATCTCCAAAATGTCTACATTAATTTTTTAATCATTTTATTGAAAAACTTATTTCTAATATTGGTCTTCTAAATTTTAATTATTTTAATTTTTTTCAAAGAATAATAAACTGATGTTTTATTTTGTTTTAAAATTTTAACTTTGGTACTCTTAAATAATATTTGACAAAATATTATTCTTTTCAAAAAATGTTCTTTTTAACTAAAAATGGTACTCCCTCCTATTCATTGTATAAGTTTTTACTCAAATGGGAACTTTTTAAAATGAGAACTAATGATTTTTGTTGTTAAAATTAGAGATTTTATGAAACAGCCCGCACTTCCGGACTATTAATTCTAAATCAAAACTAATACAAAATTTAATAATTAATCCAAAATTCTATTACAGAGGTGACTACTACAAAAGCGCAGCTAACGGAAGCGGTCCAAAAGTCAATCTACTCAAATCCTAAGTCCTCGAACTTCAATGCTATCCAACTTGAATCTTACATGAAACCTGAAATTGTAAGTAATGAGCTATACAACCCATCAAGAAACTAATCAATTCAACTAGTTTGCCAAGTAAAATGTACACATATAATAAAATATGATGATCTATGCGATACGATATACCAAAAAAAACTTTCGATACATATTCTTATTCTTATTCGATACATACGATACACATAGCACATGAACAACAATAATTTAAAACCCATAATCTATGCCATGATCACTACAATCCGGTGATAACTGTTAGGGGGAATACACACAAGTATAGAACCAAATAAACAATACAAAACACATACTCAATATATAACGCGGAAAAATCCACGTCCCAACTTGTATTATTAATCAAAATAATTATCAATAATACAATCAATCTCACCAAACGGTATTCACTCAAGTGATACTTAAGTCAAACAATACTCAAGCATACATTAAAAAATAACATGACTATGTATATATAGTCATCACAAACTTAGCCAACAAGATATATATAATCTGATTATAATAATAATTGTCTACGTCCATACAACTATTAACCAATCCAATTATGTTTTCTATCACCAAGCCCATACTACCTATTGGGTTCAACCCCAACAATCCTCCCCTTCAACCCAATATAATTTCATGCACAACTGAATTAACGGTCACCATCAAGCCATCGACGTTGATCCACCAATACCTCCCCTCGAACAATTACCCCTCCTTCTAGTACAAAAATATTTCTCTTATCTTTTCGACCTTTGAGTATCTCTAAATCTCCTTTAGTGACTTTCAACATACTGTTCTTCATCATAACAGTATATCCCAAATCAACTAATTTACCCAACGAAATTAGATTTCGATTTAACTCCGGTATGTATCTTACCTGAGTTAATTTCTGAACAAGACTGTTGTGACGTTTCATTGTTACCTCACCAATGCCAGCAACCTTTACCGTTTTACCGTTCAGTAAAGTTACCATCTTTCCCTCACACCTTTTATAGGACGAGCACCACTCCCTCCTAACACATATGTGTTGAGAATATCCCGAGTCAAGCACCCATTCTTCTTTTGATCCCTTCTCTTCTTGAACCAAAAGAACATCTTCATCAGCTTCTACAAGCGAAACACTACCCCCTAATTTTTTTTTCAACTCTCTCAAGTCTTCTCTTGCCTTTGGACACATAAATCGTATATGACCCAATTCCTCATAAAAAAACACCTGATATTAGGGTTATATTTCTTAACATACTTCCTTTCCGTGTCACGCGCACGTACCATGAATCCACTTCCATCAGATGTGTCACTCGATTCTTGTTTCATCAATCTTTCGGCCTCCAGAAGAACAACAATAGTCTCATCCAAATCTAACTTCGTTTTCCCAACCAATAAAGAAGTCATCACATTATTATACTTCTTCGGTACAGACACTAGTAGTACAATAGCTTTGTCCTCATCCTTCAATTTTTCATCCAAATTATTCAGCTGGTTGATTAAGCCATTAAAATGATTCAGATGATCTCTTAAATTTCCGTCTTCTTCCACCTTGAGCCTGAATAATCTTTCTTGAGAAACAGCTTATTGGCCAAAGACTTTGAGCGATAAGTCTTTGTTAACTTCTCGCACAAATTCTTGGGATTGTCCTCTTCAAGAACATCATACTTGATTTCTGGTGCAAGGGCCAACCGGATCGTTGATGCCGCACGTAACTTCATATCTCCCCACTTTGTATCATCAACTTCAGTATGCTTCTTCCCTCCGAGAGTCGCATATAACCCTCGTTGAATTAACACATCTTTTACCGTGCTTTGCCAAAAGGTAAAATTATTTCTTCTATTAAACAATTCAATCTCAAATCTCCCAACCTTCTCCATCATGAACCTTGGCTCTTGATACCAATTGTTAGGGGGAATACACCCAAGTATAGAACCATATAAACAATATAAAACACACAATCAATATATGATGCGGAAAAATCCATGTCACAACTTGTATTATTAATCAAAACAATTATCAATAATACAATAAAACTGACCAAACGGTATTCACTCAAGCGATACTTAAGTCAAACAATACTCAAACATACATTAAAACAATAACATGATTATGTATATATAGCCATCACAAACATAGCCAACAAGACATACCTAATTTGATTACAATAATAATTGTCTACCCATATAATTATTACTCATTCCCATTCTAATAATAATTGTCAACTCATACAATTATTACCCAACTCAATTATGATAATAATTGTCTACCCATACAATTATTACCCAATCCAATTATGTTTTCTATCACCAAGCCCATACTGCCTATTGGGTTTAACCCCAACAATAACGATCCTCAATTTTCTAAAAATTTCACTTCAATTCAATAATCACGGTCCTAAGTTCTTGTTCAATATTTTCACAAACCATGGTACAAATCAGAGATCTCAAATTATCGTCTAGACACTACACATATACATACAATAATACATATACTATAACATATAATTCTTTCAAATATATCATCACTTACCCCAAGTTTTGATAATGAAATATACGCACAACACACAATTTTGTAAATATTAGTAATATCGATCGAAACCTTACCTCAAAACCTGACCAGATCTGAATGTACTCTTTTGACCCACTAAACGATATTTTCTTGGAAAAATCAAAACATGAAAGTTGTAGAGAACGGAAATATCTTTCTGAAAAGTTCATAGTCAACAAATTCTGACTTATAATGACTTTTTTATGAATTTCACAAGATTTCTAATTTTTAAAAAGAATAGCCCTACGAATTTCAATAATTAAGACAAGGAAGACGAATGCGATGTATTTATAACGATACAAAACCCTATATCTTAACCTACAAGTTATCTACATTTTAATATAATCCAAATTTTAGGCTCATTTTTCTAATCCAATTTTAAATCCTAGTGCTTATCTAATTTTAATCTTTTTTATTCTATTATTCTATTATCAATATAATTTTAAAAATTACGGAATATTACATAAAGTTATATGTATTAAAGTCTTATCCCAAGTTTAGGCTCATTAGTCTATTCCAATTTTAAATCCTAGCCCTTATCTAATTTTAATCCTTTTTATTCTTTTATTTTTTTTCCAATCTAATTCTAAAAATTACGGAATATTATATTTTACAATGTTTAAATTTTTTGGTTTGCACAAAATCACCAATTTAGCAAATTCAAAATTTTAACTTTTCAGAATATTACAAATTTCAGTTACAAATATTATCAGTTCTCATAATTTTTATTTTAATAAGTTGTACACACATATGACCGTCAATGTCATAAAAATCGGTAATCGGAAGTGATCGATTGAGTTATTGCTTTATGATTAATCGGAAAAAAATTAGATGTCTTTGAATAATTTTTTTTTCCAATTTTAATATCTTTATTATTGTGAAAGACATGCCTGTACGATAATAAGACTAAGTCAAATTGACAATCCCCAGTAAGTTGTATGATAATCTATGTTTGCATTGTGTATTGTAACACTTAAGTCTGTAAAAATGTATATAGGCTAGACTAGAGTATTTTTCTGAAAACAGTCTCAAGCCTAAGAATGGAGAATAGACAAGTCATGGAGAATGGAGATATCGAAAAGTCATTTCTGCACTAGGGAACTCTGAGTTATCGACAAGTCAAAATATCACTAGAGATCTCTGAGATATCGATAAGTCTATTTGTCACTAGAGAATTCAGAGATATTAATAAGCCAAAGTGAAGACACGAAGATGAGAGATCTCGACAAGCTAAATTCTCCTATAGAGAACTATGAGACTTCAATAAATTAAAACAACTATAGAGTGATAAGAGATCTCGATAAGCCAATATACTTATTTAGATATCAAGTTCTCTATATATATATATCAAATTGAAGATCTCGAGGTAAAACTCCATGTACAAAGTGCAGATCAGTTAAATATCCAAGATTATCAATCAACAAATAATCCAATGAGTTGGATTGATAAGTCTACAAAAGCAGCTCGAAGAGTATAAGAACAAAGGTCAAGATTATTGGAAAAGTAAAGTCCTAAGCGTGCAAGATAAGCAAAGATACACTAAGCCAAAAATAGAAAGATTTGGTTATCCAATAATAGGAATTAGTACATGCTACTGCATCTTGTGTAATAACCAGTGTTTACAGTTCTAGAATGTAAACACTGGATGCTTTGTTTTAAAAAAAGAATTGAGATAGAAAAATATAGTATTCTCTCAAAGAAGAAGCTAAGCTCTTTATCAACAAAGAGCCCAGAAATTTTGTAGCAAGATATTCTTAATTTTAATATAAAATTAAGTGAGTTTCGACAGATCTGTGTTCACTGTTTATATTTGTATAAATTCAGTACTAATACATTTCACTACAATGTCTTAATTTACTTTGTTCATCATCACTAACACATCAAAAAAAGCAGAAAACCACTAAAACACATTCATCCCCCCTCTTTGTGTTATTCATTACTTAACAAGTGGTATCAGAGAAAAATCTGAAAGTAAACAGATTCAAGATCTTGGAACAATGAATACACAGAAAATTAGTAGCATCAAAATCCCTACCTTTGATAAGGCTAACTACACTTTTTGGAAGAAGAAAATGTTTTTGTTTATCAGGATGGCCAATCCATTATACATTCAAATAATCAAGAATTGGCCTTCACTCCTATGGTAAGAGTTGAGGAATCTACAGATGGAGACATGGTCATTCCAACTCATTATGCTCCTAAAGATCCTTCAGAATACACTGAGCCTAAGAAAGAAAAAGTCTCCCTAGATAGTGGCTTGCAGCTGATCTTGATAGAGTCACTTGACAATGTAATGTACAATAATATTATCAACTGTGACACTGCTAAGCAGATATGGGAGAAAATAGAGATACGTTGTGAAGGAACAGAGGTAGTTAGGTGAAATCAAAGAAGGAAACTGATTTCACAGTATGAGGGTTTCATGGCTAAGCCAAAGAAAAGCATTACTGATGTGTTTGAAAGGTTTAACAAGTTGATGAATGACTGGCAGCTGCATGACAAATATTATGAAGCTGAAGAAGTGAACTTGAAATTTTTGCTCACACTCCCTGACCATTTGGAACATAAAATTTCAGCAATCAGAGAAGGGAGAGACTTGAGCCGATTGACTCTGGAAGTTCTATATGGAATCTTAAAAATATATGAATTGGAAATGATTCAAAGGAAATCATTAAGATCTGGTCAAGGGCATGTTGTAGATGGTTCAAGTGCTCTTATTGTTAATGAAAGCTAGATCTCCAATGATGAGCCAAGATTCCAGGCTCCAAGTGTCTCAACTAGTGAGTAAAGAAACAATAATTCACAGGAACAAGTCATACTATAATTAGAAGACGATGAGTTCACTACAAGAAATTTTCTTTGAGACAACAGTTTTTCACCGTTGTCTAACGTCAAAATTTTCCGTTGAATACCCAGCACTCGTCTGATATAAAGTGAGATAATGGTTTTTTAACCTTTGTTAGAACAAGATAGCACAACAGTTATGCTAAGACTTGTTACAGTGCAAGACAAACAACGGATTGGAATAGAAGAACCGTTGTTCAAAACAAAGTAGAACAACTGTTTTAGTTCTACACAACGGAAAATTTGTGTTGACTAAGAGTAGTTAAAGTTTTTCTTAAAATTTTATATATATTGTAGACAATGGTAATTTTAATTTCACTATTGTCTGAAAATATAACAACAACAGTTTTAAACAAAATCCTTTATTCTAGTTTCTTTGAGATAATGACTTTTATATAGCACCGTTGTGTGGATGTTCTTAAAGCAACAATTTTGTTCAAATCAACCGTTTTGTACATGCTTTTAAATAATTTTTTTGAATATCGAGTAGGTGTTCACTGTTATCTCAAAACTGTTCATATAATTCTATGTATAATAGTCATGTTATTCTTTATATTTTGAGACAACACTTTATATTTTTTACCAGTTACTTGAATATTATTGACACAATAGTGTCCATTTTGTTATATTATTATGACAAATATTCGATATTACAACAAATTAAACCAACTAAAAATCCACCGCCTAACATTCATTATATTTACCATTCACCATACTATCAATTCCAACCAAAAACATGACATCCAGTGGATGACTTTTGGAGAATAACACTATGTCTCAAAACAACTTGAGGATGTCTTTTGACAATAATACTTCAAGTCCGATGATTTGTGTGGAGGAGTATAGATGCAAAGCGGAACTATGCAATATATGTAAAACAAGTAAGATTAGTTCATATACAGAAGTTTCATAATATTCATTGGAAATATATATAAAATAAATATACATAAATTTTTGGTCTGTTATTTGTGTTATAGATTTGCAACTAAAGAGTCACTAATATATATTGGAAATTGTAACATATCAGGATGTTATAATGTTATGGCAATTATTAAATTGATGTGCTATTAAAGTAATAATTAAGTTAATGTACTACTCTTATGGTAATATATTTTCAGCCTTTTCAACTCATCTATATTTTAGATCATATATTTGTGGATTAAGTTTCATTCACTTTGTGATTAATCACCAAAAAATATAACGAGTTTATGTAAGTTATATGTGCTTTCGGTTTCTGGTATCTTCCTCTCGTTTTTCTTGCTATAACTACTAGTTACTAAATGAGTTCCCTGGAACCATACCAGGAATATTTTTGAAACGAATTCATCTTTGCACTTAATTTGAGGCAGAATAGTATTATAGTTTGGTTAAACAAACTAAAACTATCACCACTCCAATATCTAAACCAAAACTTTTAGATGACCAAATATTGTATATCTGAATAGTGAATAAAGCATACCTCATTGCAGGGTGAAACAGAGCTACTCCGACAAGCTACAAAATTCTCTTGAGTCTTGAGCCAATCTCACTACAAACACTTGGAGTCTTCACCAAACTCATCAGACTAGAGGCATTGCCATCAGAGATAAATTAATCATTTATGTGATAAGTTATAACAGGGAATCATCAGTAGCAACCTCATCAAGTAAAGAACTATACAGAAATATAATAAGAACGCGACTATGATAAGTTGTAGCATCAAGTCTTCGTATCATAAACATCTTGAAGTCAACCAAACTCATCAAATCTTTCTAATTATATTTTGAATGTTCATTGAGTACAAGTATTAAACTCTTGTTTGTTGCTATTCTATTGATTTAACTGAAAATTGTACAATCCTAAGTAAGGCTTCAATATCAATGTCATTACAGGTAACTTCCATTATTTGTGTTTTGTTATTTTTTACTTTTTATCAGTTATTCTCAACAATCTGCTACCAAACGACAAGCCCCTAGTCATATATCATTTTTCTCAAAAACTAATGGTTCGATAATTACAAGTCTAGTACTAACAAATCATAATCTAAAAAATGCAAAACCTTTTCATCACAAAAGCAATGGTACATGAGAAAACATCTACCTCCACATGTTCTGGACAGGTGACCTGATGGGTTTTGAAATTGAAACTTTATTAATGAAAGTTATGTGCAGCCAAAAAAAACCAAAGCTACTTTCCATCATAAGGTGCAAATAAGAAGGTCCAACTCTCCTTTGGACTCCAAAGCTGATTTCATTTCCAAGATTTCTTTACCCCCATGGCCTATATATACACAGAATACTCCATACTCTTCTTCTTCTTTCCCTTGTACATGGTCTACAATCAAAACACACAAAAAGATACTTAAATAAATACCAACTTAATTACAGTAACACAAATTCAAAGTAATCATTCAAAATCGATAGCGGTACCCAGTATTTTTCATGCCTGATTGCTTCATATGTGTGAAAATCAAACCAATTGTAGAAAAATTACAACTTGGATTGAATAATCGAAAATCAATTCCACTTAGGTTTTTCAAACTACGGTTTAAATTAGGAGAAGAGTCTAGATTTTGTGAGGGAGAGAATGAGACAGATGAGATAGATGGGGTAAGTTATTAGTGTGACAGAGAGAAGCTTTGAGAGATGGTGTGTTAATGTGAGAGAGATTTGAGATGAAAGAGATGAAGAGAGGGTTGTATTGAAATAGTGGGCGGTAAAAAAAATTGTAAAGGGGGGAAACGAAAAGAATTTTTATTAAGGGGAGAAATATAGGACGGAAGAAAATTTTGATTTAAGTGTAATATAATACTATGCACAGGTTGTTTTAAAATATCTTATGATTTTTTAAATTTTTTATATTTTTATAATATATTTTTAATAGTAATATTAAACATGTTTTAATGATGTCAATTAGTTTTTAATGGAAATTTTAAATATTTTTACTATTTATTTTAATGTTAATCACCAACGAATCTCGTTTTCGAGAGCTGTACTTTTCATAGATTTTTCTTTTAAAGTAAAGCAAAATAAATGTGGAAATTTTTATTACTTTTTTACATGGCTAAAATCTATGAGAATCATATGAATGTTGTTCTCACCCCATATTTAAACAGGAAAAAATTTATTATCCTTCACCGGCACATTCCACATTAGACGGGACGGGGCGACCCCATTTGAATTAATTAGGGGCGGGTTTCTCATTTTTTTCATGCGGTTGGCAAGTTATTAAAAGAAAAAGTGAATAGCATTACATCCAAATGAAAAAGTGAAAAAGTGAATAGCATTAATTAGGAGTGTATTGAATTACATCCAATAGCATTAATGTTAATCTTCCCTGTGTGGAACCTCAACTGATATGCAAAATATATACACTCCTAGACGAACATGAACTCAAGTTATATTCAACTGAGCTGACCAGATTACTAGATAACTTAAAAGGTAAATGAAACCTCCTCCTAACCGTAAACCTTACAAAAGCAAACTTAAATTTCACCTAGCACTAGGTGAACTTGATCATTATATAAGGAATATGTAATATCTTGACGGTGGATCCAAATTTTTTTTAGTAAGTATGCTCGAGTACACAACTCAACTTCCACAAAACACTACAAGAAAACAAGGCTAAATACAACCGTATTTATATGCAACCGTATACGGTCGAATTTAGCCTTGCAAAAGAATAGAGGGAATTTTCCCGCTAGCGAATTTCGTACTAAATTCAACCGATTTCGGTCGAATTATTTTTAAAAATGGCGGAAAATTTCTGGAAAAAATATAGAATAAAATTTACACAAAATTTATATTTTAGTTATTGCAAAAAAAGATTATTATGGTAGCTACATATTTATCGTTCAATTAATCATTATAGTTTGAGTTTCTAAAATTTATTTTAAAAAAGAAAATCAAATATATTTATTTTTTTTTAAAATTTTTGTCATATCACTAAAATATAAAGATCTTGACATCCGTACGGTTAGATCATTCATTAATATTTTTAAAAATATCGAAACATCAATATGGGATTAAACACTAGTTAAAAGTACGGGTCAAATTACTAGTTGACTGTTAAAAAAGTAAATCAAATATATTTATTTTTTTCTAAAATTTTTGTCTTATCACTAAAATATACAGATCTTGAAATCCGTACAGTTGGATTATTCATTTATATTTTTAAAAATATTGAATCATCAATATGGGATTAAACATTAGTTAGAAGTACATGTCAAATTACTAGTTGACTGTTAAAAAAGAAAACCAAATATATTTATTTTTTCTAAAATTTCTGTCATATCTTTAAAATATACAGATCTTGACATCCGTACGGTTGGATCATTCATTAATATTTTTAAAAATATCGAATCATCAATATGGGATTAAATAGTAGTTAGAAGTACGGGTCAAATTACTAGTTGATTGTTAAAAAACCAAACCAAATATATTTATTTTTTTCTAAAATTTTTGTCATATCACTAAAATATACTGATCTTGACATCCGTACGGTTGGATCATTTATTAATATGTTTAAAACTATCGAATCATCAATATGTGATTAAACACAAGTTAGAAGTACGAGTCAAATTACTAGTTGACTGTTAAAAAAGCAAAACAAATATATTTATTTTCTTCTAAATTTTTTGTCATATCACTAAAATATACAGATCTTGACATCCGTACGGTTGGATCATTCATTAATATTTTTAAAAATATCAAATCATCAATATGAGATTAAACACTAGTTAGAAGTACGGGTCAAATTACTAATTGACTGTTAAAAAGAAAACCAAATATATTTATTTTTTTCTAAAATTTTTGTCATATCACTAAAATATAAAGATATTGACATCTGTACGGTTGAATCATTCATTAATATTTTTAAAAATATTGAATCATCAATATGGGATTAAACACTAGTTAGAAGTACGAGTCAAATTACCAGTACTTCTTACTAGAACTTAGTCTAATACTGATGTTTCAATTTTTAAAAAATATTTATGAATGATCCAAACTTATAGATGTCAAGATCTATATATTTTACTGATATGATAAAAAAATTATAAAAAAATAAATATATTTTATTTGTTATTTTAAAAGTTAAAATGTCTAAATATTTTAGTGATATGATAAAAAATTTAGAAATAAAAATATATCTGGTTTTCTATTTATTTATTCTAAATAAATAAATTTTAAAAAATTATTATATTCTTAAGAAAAATATTAATTAATTATAATATTTATATCCTAGAAATATAACAAATTATTTAAAAAATACATAAATGTACACTACTTAACAAATTATATAAAAAATACATAAATGCCACTACTTAATTTCGCCCCCTCCCCCTCCGCACCCCCCACTCCAGACTCTTGTCTTCCCGAGAATCAATGGTTTAAAAAGTGAAATGGCAGCTGCTCCGGCGCTGGAAACAGCAGGAAGTCGAGAAGGGTCAGCGAAATCAATAGTTTCTGATCAGATTTCTCAGGCCATTCAATCTACTTCCAATCTTCTCCAACTCATGCTCCATTCTTCTCCAACTCATGCTCGTCTTTTCGCAAGTAGAAGAACAAACAAGCTTCCCCTGCTTTTCCGCACAAACTCACAGCCCCTTCCCCTTTCATTTTATTTAGTATAAAAGCTTCGTTTAATTTTATTGGTTTATATAATATGTTGCTCGATCATGTTTTAATTGAAGTTTCGTGTTAGCCAGAATTTTGGCGCCGGAGTTTGGACGGATATTATGTTACGGTGTTTGTTTGAATTTTATCTTAGCATGATGGAATAGATTTTCGAAAATTCTGCTTGTCACATTAATTTGGTAGCTGTTTTGTTTATTTTTGAACTCGCCGGATATTGCCTGAGTCACCGGAGAAGATGACGGAAAAATTTTCAGATTCAAAATTCCATTAACGGATTTTTTTTTTAAAAAAAAAATTTGGTGTACGTAAATTCAACCGATTTCGGTCGAAATTAGAATTATATTTTGAACTAGATACAGTCGAATTTAATTGTTGAGCGGAATTTTTAAAGTTTTTCAAAAAAATTGAATTTTTGGGCGATATTTTTAAATTTTGTTCGGTTGTATTTAAGTGGTCACATTTAGTATAAAATATTACTCGAGCATTTACAGCCAGTCTAAAATCCGGTTGTATTTAAATAAATACGACCAGATCCGGTTATATTTAGTTAAATACAACCGGATTTTAACCAGTTGTATTTAGCCGTTTTTTTTGTAGTAAAATCTCACCCATCTGTATATAGGTCATGTTCCTTAACAATCACTTGTTAGGAGTCCTTTATTTAACATACTATTTTCTGACCATTGGATTAAGTTTTCAATGGCAGAATTAAAAAAAAATTATGACTATCCTCTATAAATTAGCTGAAAGAGAGATGCCCCCTCAAAATTTGTGGGGAAAGGGAAAAGACCTAATTTACTAGTAGACATAAAACAACATCACCAAATGACTACTAAAATGAAATATTTTGAACATTTAAAATCATTAAGCAAAATTTAAAAATATATTTTAAAAACAAAAATATGAAAAAATTAAGATAACAGAAAAAAGTAAATATAAATAATATCAAATTTCTGGCATATAAAAGAGTAGGTAAATGTCTTATTACTAGATAATTGTCCCTAAAAATAAATGATTCTTACTAATATTATTATATAATTTTTATATAAATATTTAAAATTATTTTATATTAATATTAAAGAAGAGGTGCTGAATTTAAATTATTATTTATTTTATATTTTTTTCTTTATTTAATTTCACAATTTTTTGTTTGTCATTTCTTAAATTTGTTTTCAATTTTCATATTTAAGTCATATACATATAACTAAAATATGAAAATTGAAAGCATATATATGTTCAACTAAAATATAAAGAATTATTATATATGTATATATTTTATTTATAAAAAATAATATTTATATATATATATTATTAAAATATATAAATATATGAAAATTCTTTATATTTCATATATATATATATATATATATATGTATATATAACTAAAATATAAAGAATTTTTATATATGTATATATTTTAGTTATAAAAAAACAATGTATAATATTATTAAAATATATGCATATATGAATATTCAGCACCACTTCTTTAATATTAATATAAAACAAATTTTATTATTCATATAAAATTTATATAATAATATTAGTAAGAATCATTTATTTTAGGGACAATTAGCTAAAAATAAGATATTTAGATACTCTTTTACCAGAAATTTGATATTATTTATTTTAACTTTTTATGTTATCTTAATTTTTTACAAATTTGAGTTTTTAAAAATATATTTGTAATTTTTTTAATGAGATTTTTTTCCAATTTTAATGAGTTTAAGTATTCAAAATATTTTATTTTAATAATGTTTTGGAGCTGTTGTTTTATGTCTGTGAGTAAGTTAGGTCTTTCTCTTTACGTAGAAATTTTCAGCCGAGCATCTTTCTTTCCCCTAATATATATAGCGGATAGGCATAACCTATTTTTTAATCCTGGCCGTTGAAAGCTTGATCCCATGGTCAAGAAATAGTGTGATTGATAAATGACTCCTAACAAGTAATTGTTAACGAACATGACCCCTCTATATAATAGTTGATCATTTTTTTTTACGAAATTGCCTTATAAACACTAACGTTAGAAGGAGGAAAATTCACATCTTACGAGTGGAAAGATGATACGGAATTCATATAATAAAGCAACCCATTCTATTGATAAAAACATCCACAATGAAGAAAAATTTAGAAGGTTAAGAAGATAACATCAATATTTATTTTGAAGTATTTCAAATACATAAGAGAAATCCTGTCACTCTTGAACAAGCCACACAAAAAAAGTTCAAGATGTCCTCTCCTAGGAAGGGTAAAAAGTATAAGGTTTCTCCCAAGTATTGAAATTCAAGGAGTAGGAACAAAATATTAAAATTAAATGTTTATAATATTAGTTTTAGATACATAATATAGAAAACAAATGAATGATCCTGTGATGGATCACGTGTCTGTGTTTGTGCTTGTTCAGCCATATCTTTTTCAACAGAGATTTGATATAAAAAATGATTTAATATCAAGAAACAACGAAAAATTAGGTAAAAACTAGAAATATGTGCTACTAATTCTTAACATATCAAAGTGTATATGAATCAAGCAACAATTTAATCAAGAAATATTCTCAAATCAGTCAATTGTAACAAGAAATAAATAACACGTGATGTAACCAAGAAATCATGAAAACAAGATAAAAATCGATAATCAATGATCATGAAAACATAACCTCATAATCGTAAAAATATGGAGATTGAAATCACCCCAAAGAAAACGAGAATCGAAGAAATTTTTACATAAATGAATCACCACAATGAATCGCTATGAATCACGATGTAGAGCAAGGTCGAGATCATCACCAGACGCTCTAATACCATGTTACAATTATTCATATAGAATCAATCAACATAATCCTTATTACGATTCATCATCATCTCTCTAACTACAAACTACTGATTACTAGTTATTGATTAAGTATTTTACATTTTTTAATGAATAAGATATTCTTATCTACTAGTTATTACTATGGAAGAATCTCTATGCCTTTATTATGTTACTTCTGAAACTCCAATCCATCCACGGGGAAGCTGTGACTTAAAGTCTTTGACAACTCTGACTTGAGTGTGTATTTATGATGTATCAATGATGTCACATATATCAAAAATGTGTTTTTTATTCGAATGGATATTCAGGAGTAATAAGAATAAGAATATTAATATTTTTCAGATAGATAAATAGAAATTTATGAGAGCATTAGGTTCATTCTGAAAAACTGAATGAGTATATACACACAAAGTTAACAGATAATTTGTTCGCCTCCTGCTTGTAATGAACTGAATTTGAATAAGAAGATTGGACAAATATTATTATGATTAAGGTCAGGGTTTAGGGCTTGATTGAAAGCAAGATGATCGTTTTGGGGATAACTGTAATCTTCTCATTTAGAGAGTCTCGAGAACTGAAGTTTTTATATATAAACAGGGTTGGAAAAATTAATAATTAATAATATCTTTAAATTACTTAACATCTCCAAAATGTCTACATTAATTTTTTAATCATTTTATTGAAAAACTTATTTCTAATATTGGTCTTCTAAATTTTAATTATTTTAATTTTTTTCAAAGAATAATAAACTGATGTTTTATTTTGTTTTAAAATTTTAACTTTGGTACTCTTAAATAATATTTGACAAAATATTATTCTTTTCAAAAAATGTTCTTTTTAACTAAAAATGGTACTCCCTCCTATTCATTGTATAAGTTTTTACTCAAATGGGAACTTTTTAAAATGAGAACTAATGATTTTTGTTGTTAAAATTAGAGATTTTATGAAACAGCCCGCACTTCCGGACTATTAATTCTAAATCAAAACTAATACAAAATTTAATAATTAATCCAAAATTCTATTACAGAGGTGACTACTACAAAAGCGCAGCTAACGGAAGCGGTCCAAAAGTCAATCTACTCAAATCCTAAGTCCTCGAACTTCAATGCTATCCAACTTGAATCTTACATGAAACCTGAAATTGTAAGTAATGAGCTATACAACCCATCAAGAAACTAATCAATTCAACTAGTTTGCCAAGTAAAATGTACACATATAATAAAATATGATGATCTATGCGATACGATATACCAAAAAAAACTTTCGATACATATTCTTATTCTTATTCGATACATACGATACACATAGCACATGAACAACAATAATTTAAAACCCATAATCTATGCCATGATCACTACAATCCGGTGATAACTGTTAGGGGGAATACACACAAGTATAGAACCAAATAAACAATACAAAACACATACTCAATATATAACGCGGAAAAATCCACGTCCCAACTTGTATTATTAATCAAAATAATTATCAATAATACAATCAATCTCACCAAACGGTATTCACTCAAGTGATACTTAAGTCAAACAATACTCAAGCATACATTAAAAAAATAACATGACTATGTATATATAGTCATCACAAACTTAGCCAACAAGATATATATAATCTGATTATAATAATAATTGTCTACGTCCATACAACTATTAACCAATCCAATTATGTTTTCTATCACCAAGCCCATACTACCTATTGGGTTCAACCCCAACAATCCTCCCCTTCAACCCAATATAATTTCATGCACAACTGAATTAACGGTCACCATCAAGCCATCGACGTTGATCCACCAATACCTCCCCTCGAACAATTACCCCTCCTTCTAGTACAAAAATATTTCTCTTATCTTTTCGACCTTTGAGTATCTCTAAATCTCCTTTAGTGACTTTCAACATACTGTTCTTCATCATAACAGTATATCCCAAATCAACTAATTTACCCAACGAAATTAGATTTCGATTTAACTCCGGTATGTATCTTACCTGAGTTAATTTCTGAACAAGACTGTTGTGACGTTTCATTGTTACCTCACCAATGCCAGCAACCTTTACCGTTTTACCGTTCAGTAAAGTTACCATCTTTCCCTCACACCTTTTATAGGACGAGCACCACTCCCTCCTAACACATATGTGTTGAGAATATCCGAGTCAAGCACCCATTCTTCTTTTGATCCCTTCTCTTCTTGAACCAAAAGAACATCTTCATCAGCTTCTACAAGCGAAACACTACCCCCTAATTTTTTTTTCAACTCTCTCAAGTCTTCTCTTGCCTTTGGACACATAAATTGTATATGACCCAATTCCTCATAAAAAACACCTGATATTAGGGTTATATTTCTTAACATACTTCCTTTCCGTGTCACGCGCACGTACCATGAATCCACTTCCATCAGATGTGTCACTCGATTCTTGTTTCATCAATCTTTCGGCCTCCAGAAGAACAACAATAGTCTCATCCAAATCTAACTTCGTTTTCCCAACCAATAAAGAAGTCATCACATTATTATACTTCTTCGGTACAGACACTAGTAGTACAATAGCTTTGTCCTCATCCTTCAATTTTTCATCCAAATTATTCAGCTGGTTGATTAAGCCATTAAAATGATTCAGATGATCTCTTAAATTTCCGTCTTCTTCCACCTTGAGCCTGAATAATCTTTCTTGAGAAACAGCTTATTGGCCAAAGACTTTGAGCGATAAGTCTTTGTTAACTTCTCGCACAAATTCTTGGGATTGTCCTCTTCAAGAACATCATACTTGATTTCTGGTGCAAGGGCCAACCGGATCGTTGATGCCGCACGTAACTTCATATCTCCCCACTTTGTATCATCAACTTCAGTATGCTTCTTCCCTCCGAGAGTCGCATATAACCCTCATTGAATTAACACATCTTTTACCGTGCTTTGCCAAAGGTAAAATTATTTCTTCTATTAAACAATTCAATCTCAAATCTCCCAACCTTCTCCATCATGAACCTTGGCTCTTGATACCAATTGTTAGGGGGAATACACCCAAGTATAGAACCATATAAACAATATAAAACACACAATCAATATATGATGTGGAAAAATCCATGTCACAACTTGTATTATTAATCAAAACAATTATCAATAATACAATAAAACTGACCAAACGGTATTCACTCAAGCGATACTTAAGTCAAACAATACTCAAACATACATTAAAACAATAACATGATTATGTATATATAGCCATCACAAACATAGCCAACAAGACATACCTAATTTGATTACAATAATAATTGTCTACCCATATAATTATTACTCATTCCCATTCTAATAATAATTGTCAACTCATACAATTATTACCCAACTCAATTATGATAATAATTGTCTACCCATACAATTATTACCCAATCCAATTATGTTTTCTATCACCAAGCCCATACTGCCTATTGGGTTTAACCCCAACAATAACGATCCTCAATTTTCTAAAAATTTCACTTCAATTCAATAACCACGGTCCTAAGTTCTTGTTCAATATTTTCACAAACCATGGTACAAATCAGAGATCTCAAATTATCGTCTAGACACTACACATATACATACAATAATACATATACTATAACATATAATTCTTTCAAATATATCATCACTTACCCCAAGTTTTGATAATGAAATATACGCACAACACACAATTTTGTAAATATTAGTAATATCGATCGAAACCTTACCTCAAAACCTGACCAGATCTGAATGTACTCTTTTGACCCACTAAACGATATTTTCTTGGAAAAATCAAAACATGAAAGTTGTAGAGAACGGAAATATCTTTCTGAAAAGTTATAGTCAACAAATTCTGACTTATAATGAATTTTTTATGAATTTCACAAGATTTCTAATTTTTAAAAAGAATAGCCCTACGAATTTCAATAATTAAGACAAGGAAGACGAATGCGATGTATTATAACGATACAAAACCCTATATCTTAACCTACAAGTTATCTACATTTTAATATAATCCAAATTTTAGGCTCATTTTTCTAATCCAATTTAAATCCTAGTGCTTATCTAATTTTAATCTTTTTATTCTATTATTCTATTATCAATATAATTTTAAAATTACGGAATATTACATAAAGTTATATGTATTAAAGTCTTATCCCAAGTTTAGGCTCATTAGTCTATTCCAATTTTAAATCCTAGCCCTTATCTAATTTTAATCCTTTTTATTCTTTTATTTTTTTTCCAATCTAATTCTAAAAATTACGGAATATTATATTTTACAATGTTTAAATTTTTTGGTTTGCACAAAATCACCAATTTAGCAAATTCAAAATTTTAACTTTTCAGAATATTACAAATTTCAGTTACAAATATTATCAGTTCTCATAATTTTTATTTTAATAAGTTGTACACACATATGACCGTCATGTCATAAAAATCGGTAATCGGAAGTGATCGATTGAGTTATTGCTTTATGATTAATCGGAAAAAAATTAGATGTCTTTGAATAATTTTTTTTTCCAATTTTAATATCTTTATTATTGTGAAAGACATGCCTGTACGATAATAAGACTAAGTCAAATTGACAATCCCCAGTAAGTTGTATGATAATCTATGTTTGCATTGTGTATTGTAACACTTAAGTCTGTAAAAATGTATATAGGCTAGACTAGAGTATTTTTCTGAAAACAGTCTCAAGCCTAAGAATGGAGAATAGACAAGTCATGGAGAATGGAGATATCGAAAAGTCATTTCTGCACTAGGGAACTCTGAGTTATCGACAAGTCAAAATATCACTAGAGATCTCTGAGATATCGATAAGTCTATTTGTCACTAGAGAATTCAGAGATATTAATAAGCCAAAGTGAAGACACGAAGATGAGAGATCTCGACAAGCTAAATTCTCCTATAGAGAACTATGAGACTTCAATAAATTAAAACAACTATAGAGTGATAAGAGATCTCGATAAGCCAATATACTTATTTAGATATCAAGTTCTCTATATATATATATCAAATTGAAGATCTCGAGGTAAAACTCCATGTACAAAGTGCAGATCAGTTAAATATCCAAGATTATCAATCAACAAATAATCCAATGAGTTGGATTGATAAGTCTACAAAAGCAGCTCGAAGAGTATAAGAACAAAGGTCAAGATTATTGGAAAAGTAAAGTCCTAAGCGTGCAAGATAAGCAAAGATACACTAAGCCAAAAATAGAAAGATTTGGTTATCCAATAATAGGAATTAGTACATGCTACTGCATCTTGTGTAATAACCAGTGTTTACAGTTCTAGAATGTAAACACTGGATGCTTTGTTTTAAAAAAGAATTGAGATAAAAAAATATAGTATTCTCTCAAAGAAGAAGCTAAGCTCTTTATCACAAAGAGCCCAGAAATTTTGTAGCAAGATATTCTTAATTTTAATATAAAATTAAGTGAGTTTCGACAGATCTGTGTTCACTGTTTATATTTGTATAAATTCAGTACTAATACATTTCACTACAATGTCTTAATTTACTTTGTTCATCATCACTAACACATCAAAAAAAAGCAGAGAAAACCACTAAAACACATTCATCCCCCCTCTTTGTGTTATTCATTACTTAACAAGTGGTATCAGAGAAAAATCTGAAGGAAACAATTCAAGATCTTGGAAACAATGAATACACAGAAAATTTAGTAGCATCAAAATCCCTACCTTTGATAAGGCTACTACACTTTTTGGAAGAAGAAAATGTTTTTGTTATCAGGATGGCCAATCCATTATACATTCAAATAATCAAGAATTGGCCTTCACTCCTATGGTAAGAGTTGAGGAATCTACAGATGGAGACATGGTCATTCCAACTCATTATGCTCCTAAAGATCCTTCAATAACTGAGCCTAAGAAGAAAAAGTCTCCCTAGATAGTGGCTTGCAGCTGCTTGATAGAGTCACTTGACAATGTAATGTACA